>NC_081558.1:118888696-118938433 GCF_022355385.1 Mustela nigripes
TAAAGATTTTTTATTTATTTATTTGACAGAGAGAGATCACAAGTAGGCAGAGAGGCAGACAGAGAGAGAGGAAGGGAAGCAGGCTCCCTGCTGAGCAGAGAGCCTGATGTGGGGCTCGATCCCAGGACCCCAGGATCATGACCTGAGCCGAAGGCAGAGGCTTAACCCACTGAGCCACCCAGGCGCCCCTAACCCTTCTTTTTTTGATGCAGTACACAAGTTACTTAGGTTTCCTATGTCTCAGTTTCTTAACTACTGAAAAGGGAACAATAATACACTTCTAGAACCTGGTACAGAAGGAACATATTAATAAATATAAGCAAAAACACCTCTGGCCCCTGCCCTCACATTCTTACGCTGCTCCACAGGAACTTTCAGTTCACTGTAAATAGAAGTTCCCAGGTAGTGGTGGCTCATGAATGCTTACAAATTCTTCACCACACGATGCCCAATTTAGGCTTCGTCTCTTCTAATCCAGACCCCTCCTTGGAGGACAGCCCCAGGAAGTCATCACCACTGTGGACTCATCGGCACCTTATCATTACTCCAGTTATAGGAGCTCCCCCAGGAAAAGGTGGTCTCCTAATAAGCCTCTAACAGCAATTTCGCAGAATGCCTGAGAAGTGCAATATTCAGTCTATTACTGGGGAAGATGCTCCTCCATCATCCCACTTGGGTCACATAAAAACAATTTTTTTTGTTTTTGCTAGCAACTTCCCTCTTCAGAGGGCTTGCACGTGAGTCTTCGGGGCCAGTACAGAACAGATACCCTTCTGCCTCTACCTAAATTCGTCCTCTCTTAATCACTCAATCTTGCCTTCTTTCTTCAGCCAAAAGCAAGAACACATGCAACTTACACAAGCCTCTTCTTCTCAGATCTGTCCACAGTTTTACAGATTCTCCTAACCTAACAGTCACACTACCCTTTATGGGCTCACAGTCTTCTGTGGTTCCTCCCATCTGGGATTTTATGTCCCATGCAGCCTTTCTCATCTCTTGCCTTTCCCCTTATCCTTTGCTTCTAGAAGTCATGGTACATCTCTGGGTGGAAACCAGCTGCAGTTAGTGACTTTCTCTAAAGGCAGCCGTTTTGCTTTGACCACTCTGGGCACCCAAATTCTTCACTCAAAGAGAGCAAATGTATGTAATATAATGGGGGGGACGGATCTTTGCACATTTCATAAGGAAAAAAAAGCCCTCAAGGACTCAAATTCCGTGTGGACAGAGAAACGATGTATGATTTACATGCCAAAAACTTGAACTAACTTAAAGATAAACTAAACTGCAAATAACATCTAGCCCAGGGCAAATGACAATTAACAACTCCAATCACTAAGAAATTATTTTTAAAAAGCCATTAGCCAGATGTGGCCCAGGGGAGAATCTCTGCCATGGTCCTATTGCCACGTCCCTTCCCTGTCTTCCAGATGTGGGTCTTTTCTTGCCCAGAGCTGTCCTTCTGTCCCAGTCACTCACTGTCTGAGCTGAAGCAGCCACCCTCCGGTGTCAAGACTTCAGGCCAGTTATGTAACGCCATCTCTCTATACACATGTAATTACTCAGAGCTCACTTTTAAGTCAAATTCCTCATCAGTTCCATTTGTCAGAGCTTGCTTTCTCCAAATATGTTCTGCTACCTCCTATCTCTGCCTGCACATGACCCTAAATAGCACCTCCGTCCACACCCTGTGCCACCATGAAGAGATGAGACACATTGTATAGCCCCAGGCTTTTGGTGAGAAGAGAGCTACTTCCAGTTTGGATCCTACAAGAAAAGCTTCCCTTGTTGCCCAGATCTGATACTTCCTGTGTTTCCATGGCAAACTTCCCTCCTGGATGCAGCTGCTTGGAGGGCTGGGGAGAAGAGAACTATTTAACCGTTTTGTTCCCATGATGCACATTTTGTACTTTTTTTCCCCCTGCACTCCACATTTCACTTTCTCTCCTTGTGCCCTTGGGAAGTGCCTCCCCACCTCCCCCATCATGGCCACACAACATTTTTCCAGTTCTCAGTGTGTGGGGTTACTCAATGCCAAGCCCTGGAAAATCATAGGTTTTTGGCAGGAAAATACTGGATTCATAGTGCCACCAGAAAAGCATCTTTTCAATAATTCTTCCATTTCTTGTTGGACTGTCTCGGTCCCACTAGAGTGAGTAGTTCTTTAAACCCCCAAGCCTGGGCCATTGGTCACCACAGGAAGTCATCTGCAGCTATGAAAACCAATGCATGTAATGAGGAAGGTATTTTTGACATTGTTAATAGATATATTTTCATTTTCCCCTGAAATTATGCTCCTTCACAGCCTCAGGCTCCCAGCTTGGCCAAAAGGCATACCGCTGCAACGAATAAGAGGCCATAGATCATGTTGGAGTCATAAATCTGACTTTTACAAATCTGCATCAAGATAACAGTCATGAAAGCCAAGCTCTGGGTAGAGAGAAAAAGGACACTCCAAAGGGTCTTAGCCTCATTTAACACAGTTAAGAACCAGTTCTGGCTGACCAGGGAGACTCACCATGTGCCTGAGATGGGGAGAACTCAGGACAGAACACCCAGAGGAGGCCATACATGTGAATAAGCATCATAGCCTTCTCTCTGTGCCAGGGCCTGCCCCCACCCCCAACCCATGAAAACCTTGAAGAAGGCTGACATCAGATGAGCAAAAAGCCAAATGGAGAGGTGCTTTGCCTCTCTTCCCAATTGGTACTCAGATCAAGCTACCATGGAAGAGCTGCCTCAGAGGGACACTGGTCATACAGTGTGGTAGGGGGCAGAGGAGACCTGACTGAGCCCCCAGAGGCTCCCTCAGCCATCATCAAAGGTCAAAAGTATGTATAAATTTCCACACAATCTAAGAAAGAAGGCAGGCTATATCTGATGGTCCCTCATAGAGATCCTACCAAAGGGTACTGTGGGGCATCACAGGAAAGGCTGTTGGGCTAGAGTGTCAGGTGGAATGAACATTCCCCAAGAATGAAGGGGACACCAAATCAACAGAGAGGACAGCCAAGCCCAGCTGAACCAAGAGACTACGGAACACAAGTTCAGCAGCACCCTGCTTCAGTTGCTGAGAAACCAGGCAGAGAAGGGACACCTCTGCAGAGAACAGAAGGACCAGAGCAATACAGATGTGGATCTGATGTGCCTCTTCCACCACCATGAGTCAGTAGGCCTTCCTCTTATGGCATATTGAAAAACTATCTCATAAAAGGAAGAGAAGGAAACCTGAAATTCTGACTGACTATTACCCAAATTTGCCAAGTTTGGCTAAATTTGGGGTTTCTTCTCTCCTTGTGGTAGACAGTTTCGAAGATGGCTGCCAATGGTCCCTGCCTCCCAGTGTTCATGCCCTTGTATAATCCACTTCCCTTGAGTAGGATTCAAACCTAGTGGCTTGCTCCTAACAAACACAATACAACAAAAATGCTAGAATGTGACTTCAGATGTGAGGTTTGAAAGAGATTCTGGTTCTCAGTTTGCTCACCTCTTCCTCTCGCCTCTGCTTGCTCTGATGAAATGAGCTACAATATTGTCAGCTGACAAGTGGAGAGGTCCAGGTGGAAAGGAACTAAAGAAGGCTCTGGCCAAGAGCCAGAGAAGAATTGAGGCCCTATGCCCAATAATTCAAAAGGAGTAGGTCCTACCACATGATAGAGATGAGTTTGAAACATGGCCCCTCATTCTAGATAGACTTCTGCTGAAATCCAGCTCAAGTAACCAACTCATCCCAGTTTCCGCAGGACTTTCCCAGTGTTAGCACTGAAAACCCCATATCCCAGGAAACCACTCCATCCTAAACAATCCTAAACAACTGGTTGCCCTAGACAAAGCCCTAGATGGCATCTTGAAGGCAGCCTTCTAAGGGACCCCTAGTCAGAGGGCCAAGCACAGCCTTATCCAGATCCCTGACCTAGAACTCAATAAGCTTTTACATGTTAGCTTTGTTTTATGATTTTTTTTTTTTTTTTTAGAGAAAATGCACACGCATGAGCAAGGGGAGGAGCAGAGGGAGAGGGAGAAGCACACCTCTTGCTGAGCACGAAGCCTGCAACAAGGCTCAATGCCAGGACGCCAAGATCATCACCTGAGCAGAAGGCAGACATTTAACAGACTGAGCCACCCAGCTACCTGTACCCTTAAGTGTCAGTTGTTTAAAGCTGCTAACTTTAAGGTAATTTGTTATGCAGCAACTGATAAACTAATACACTCCCCATTACCCAAATATTATAAGTTCAAGTGAAAGAGCAGGTCGGTTATAGAAGAATAAAAGTAGTACATTTTCTTTACGCATCAGCATGTAGTGTGCAGGGAGTTAGCGATCTCTCTCTCAGTGTACTACACTTGTGAACAATTGACTTGAGAGCCGTTTCAGAAAGAATGAAGAATGAGGTGTACCCCTATCTTCAAGAAGTTTAAAAGCCTATCAAGAAATCCAGACATAATCACCTGACAGAGATCCAAAATTGCTATCACAATCTTAATAACCCTTCTGGGGAATCTATATACAGAAACTAAATGAATTTTCCAAGTCATGCAATGAATCTGTCCAATAGGTAGAAACAGAACCAGGATTTCTCCCTATCTCAGGAAACATATAAATCATCAGGCCAACATAGTTGGAGTAAGAACTCCTAAAATTATTTGTTGTCACAGGAAAGGTGGCTTCATATGGCCAATCTACTATGCAGAGATAAGCTCCACACCATGCAGATTGGCACTTAAATGCTAGTTTATGCTTATGAGACCTACAAAATAATATATAAAGATCCTACATACTTTCAGTGATAGGTCCCCATATATCATAGGCAGTGGATGAAGGATTGATTTCAGGCATGGGAAAATAGGCCACAAGCTAACAAAATGCTCTAATCTTTAATGAGATAAAAATAACAATAACAATAGCCATAAATATTTGGACAGTGTTTTATAGCTGGGGAAGACTTGCAGACACTTTCATTCCGAGATTCTTATACTTGAACTGAAAGACATTTAAGGCTAAAAGAACTATTATTCTCACTTAATAAATGAGAAAACTTGAAGACTTAAATGATTTTTCCAAAGTCAGAGACCAATATCCAATGCCAGACATTTCCCACTGGCAAGTGTGGCTCTCTCTCCCCCATCAGCAGAGGGAAAGTGGAAATATTCATAAAATATCCAGTTTCCTACTTTGACTGGGAAATGATCTAGAAGGCACTATGGAAGCAGAGAGGATCTATAAAGTATATTGATGAGAACAGCAGATCAGTTCCACCCCATTGTCCCTACAGTCCTAGACCCTCAAGGCACCGCTCTGGTAACAGCAGCTGTTTAGGCCCAGGTGTAGAATAAGCTTTTGTTTGAGTGGTCTCAGGAATAGAAAATCTTGGATTACTGAAAATAAATTATGTGAGACGTTTGAAAAACACATGGCAAAAGTACACTTTGGCGAGTGCCTTGAGGAATAGTAAACTTCAAGTCAACAGACAGCAATTGAGTCCACCTCCACTAAACTAGGCAGTAGGAATCCAGATCTGCACTAATATGGGAGCCAATGGCCACATAGAGGTAATAACATTAAATACATTCAAAATCAATTCCCAGTCACACTAGCCCTATTCTAAGGCACTCAATAAGCACATGAGGCTAGTGACTAGACATGGAACTTTCCATTATCACCAAAAGTTCTGAACAATGCCACTCAACTCCTGGGAAGAAATAACCAAGTTCCTCCCCAAGGAGCTCACATACACAGAGACGAAACACTCTACTTCACAATAGAGGAGAAGTCTGGCCGGGCTCCCTAACAACACCTTCTGAAAAGTAATACATAACTTCTGGAATCCTTCCAAATAGATGTGAGCTAATTAGAGGTTTTTCTCAGCCCTTTAAGAGGTTAGGACATATATATTAAAATTCATGCCTTCCGTTTTCTTCATTACCAATATTCCATAGGAACAGTCACACTGGCACAGTCTGTACTGTAGAGGTGTATATCCTGTGCACAGCCATCCTGGAGACTGCACCAGTCACCACAGCAGCCACAGACCCAGCTGCCCTTTAATCCCTGCGGAAGGCTGGCCAGATTCGCAGAGCCCAACTGCTGACCCAGTCATTGGCTGGCTGTGCCCGAGAGGAGACAGAGGAGCAAGTGGAAACAAGACTTAAGGAACCAGGGATCTGAAAAACTGAGTGTTATAGCAATGAGCTCTCAGGACCCACCCTTCCTAATTCAAGGCCCTGGCCTCGAGCAGCTTTGTGTGGCCTCAGAAGGATGTGGACAGAGCAACCAGCCACCCAGCTCGGCTCCCCACCACTCTACCACCCCACACAGCCACATCCTGGTTGCCCATCAGAGGCAAGCTTCTCCTCGCCTCTGAAGCATCTCTGCTGAGCCGGACAGAAGTTGTCCTGATATTCAGTAAGGATCATAAAGGTCAAGGGAAACTTGGAAGTCCTCTGTTCTATACCCAGGATCTCAGAGGGAAAGCTGAGGCCCAGAAGGGAAGGGAGGTACCCAGGTTCACCTGAGAAAGAACATCAGTTCAGACATCCATGAGATGGAGTTAATATTCATTTCCATTGGCTAATTGAATTTAAACAAATATTTAAAAAATAAAAAAACACACAAAGATATTCATTTCCACACAAAGATGATACGGCAATTATCTCACCAACAAAAAATAGTCACCGATTTAGGCTCCTAGTGTCCCGTGCCACCCTGCAATAAGGAGCACCAACACTGAACCATTTTCCTGTGGGCAGGTTTACTATTCCTTGTGTGCTGCCTGTGTTTTAATAAGGGCACAATCACAAATCAACAAACAACTAGCTGACACTTGGTCATTCTTCATGGGAAGCATACCAACAGAAGCCTATATTAAGTATAGATCCCTATAAGACCAATGCAATTTGGTGGGAAAAGGCTCAAAGCCTGTTGCCCCAAATATTATAACTGATAAAAATTGCTGCTATGATAAAACCTGATTCACCCAGGTCCCTGCCATTCTTTATTCTTTAGGGTCTTAAAACATTGCCAAATTTCAGCCACATAAGCTTCAGATGTAAATAGCTAACCCATAATGATCTATCAATGCCTTAATAAGGATTAGGGAACAGCCACCCAGGTTAAGAATGGGATACCAGATAAACCCTACAGTTTTGGCTCTTTGGGGGGTGGAAAATGCATCTGCAAGGGGAAATGGAGGGCTCAAGACTAAAACTTAACCTACAAAGAAATCGTGTACAGGGCTAGCCTCATAGCTAATGGTGATGGTGGGGGGGAGCTTTTAATAAGTCACTGGCTCTTTAAGTCACAGACTAGAAAAGTCAGCCACTGAACTGGTTATGGATCTGTGGGTACAGCACCGTGAAACATTTCATCAGGGAACAGAAAGCTTTCTGGAATAAATAAACCAAATGAATGCCTAGGAGTGGAAATGTTAACTAGAGACGTAAGTTCAGAGTACAGCTGTGTCCAAATGAGTCGGGCTTCTGGCCCAACGAGCAAAGTCTGTGAAAGATAGAAGAATTACACTGCTTTTCCTAAATGCCAGCAGTGGATTTTTGCCATGTTAATTCAGATTTTCTGGGAGGAGATAGGGAAATTAAGAAAGCAGAACAGAATGGTTTTAAAACAAATATTTCCCAGATTATTGTGCTGAGATAGAGTTGTGTTTTTTATTTATTTTATTTTATTTTATTTTATTTCTGGCATTGGAATAAGCAGCCATCCTTCAGAAGAAATGCCTCAGATTTATTTCAATGACCTTATAGTCTGGGTATGATGGCACCAAAACTACACTGACTTTATTAGATAGTATCTAATGAATCATATTTTATTCGTGTGTTTTGGGACAATTCATAAGCTCTTGCTCATTTGGGCCATAAGACATCCCTGAACAGACCTTGACGCCAGGGCCTCCATTCTGCACTCACAGTGGAGAAGGCTTCCAAGAACCATTGCTGGACATTCCTGTTTGCCAAACTATTCATCACAGTTATCTAGCAATATGAAACTTTTTGCCAAAGTCATTATCACAATTATCCAGCAGGATGATAAAGTCCTCAAAGTATCCATCATTACTTATATAAGCTTTGGGTAGAAGATAAATCAATTTCAACAGGCTTCGATTCAAACTATTCTTAATAATAACCATCATAGATGGACAGAGTATTTCAAGTATATTTTCTTCTGCATTCTATACGGTAGGCACTATTATTTTCTCCCACTTTATATCTGAGGTCTGGGCAGTTTTTACCACTTATTCAGAGGTACTATATATCTGGTATGGTGGAAGGGCCTTTAGAAGAGACATGGGAATGCCTCTGTTGAAAAAACTCATCTACAATGAAGTAGATGACCAGTTCTTGGTTGAATTGAGCAGGAAAAAAAATTACCAAGTCAAATAATCAGCAGACAGTACATACTATATAAAATAAAATGCTGACTTGTGAAGAGACCCTAAAGTCCTATTGAGAGACAGCAAAGAAAACCCAAATTGGAAGGCACAGGGAAGCCTGTTGTACAAGGTGCAAAGCGAGCCGGCCTTTGGAGCAGCTGGACTGGTACAGATGCAAGAGCAAATGTGAGGCCAGCAGAAGGATGAGGCGATAACGTGTGTGAGCAGATGAAGCCATCCTGAACGGTCAGTGCGGGAAGAAAATAGTAGTCCACTTCTCAGTTTATTCAACTCTCATTTCCGTGCTCTCAAGGAACTCAAGGGACATGTAGATCGATCCATGTAAATCCCAGTGGCAGAGCTGATAGGGAACTTGGGCCCTACCCCGTCTACAATGCTCCCATGAACACCATGCAGAACACCATGAATACCTGAGCTCCATAGTTCTCAATATAACCTTGACTGAGCAGGAACAGATGGGGTACTAAATATTGGGGCAGTCTGGTCACCGGGGAGCTCATGTTAAACCCACCTGAATGTACTTCTTATGAAATGTGGGGACCTGGAAAAGAGAGTGGTAATAGACATAGTAAGTGTTAAAGGGACATAGGAAGGAATTTTCCATCTTTCGAGGCAGAAAAGACTACTGAACAGCAACATTTGCTATGGGTCCTGTAAGAAGAGTGAACGACAATAGCTAGAGAGAGGAAGGGAGTTGTGGACAAAAGAAACAGTGGGAGCAACTGCCTATACACACAGAAGGATGCTTCATATGCTATTAGAAGAAAAAGTAGCCGAACAGAGCTTGAGCTGAGAGGAGTCGAGGTCCAGGAGTTGAGGAGACAGAGTCAGCAGCAGCAGTTACGAGGTCACCAGATGGGAAATAAAATAAGGAATTTCAACATAATTGAGGAGCCATAGAAGAGCTTGGATCTCCTAATGAGGTTATTTGATGTCTGCAGATGGCCAACAGACACATGAAAAAGTGCTTCACATCACTGGGCATCAGGGAAATACAAATCAAAACCACAATGAGATATCACCTCACGCCAGTCAGAATGGCTAAAATTAACAAGTCAGGAAATGACAGATGCTGGCGAGGATGCGGAGAAAGGGGAACCCTCCTACACTGTTGCTGGGAATGCAAACTGGTGCAACCACTCTGGAAAACAGCATGGAGGTTCCTCAAAATGATGAAAATAGAACTACCCTATGACCCAGCAATTGCACTACTGGGTATTTACCCTAAAGATACAAATGTAGTGATCTGAAGGGGCACGTGCACCCCAATGTTTATAGCAGCAATGTCTACAATAGCCAAACTATGGAAAGAACTTAGATGTCCATCAACAGATGAATGGATAAAGAACATGTGATATATATACACAATGGAATACTATGCAGCCATCAAAAGAAATGAAATCTTGCCATTTGCGATGACGTGGATGGAACTAAAGGGTATCATGCTTAGCGAAATAAGTCAATCGGAGAAAGACAACTATCATATGATCTCCCTGATATGAGGAAGTGGAGATGCAACATGGGGGGTTAAGGGGGTAGAAGAATAAATGAAACAAGATGGGATTGGGAGGGGGACAAACCATAAGTGACTCTTAATCTCACAAAACAAACAGGGATGCTGAGGGGAGGGGGTTGGAGAGAGGGGGGTGGGGTTATGGACACTGGGGAGGGTATGTGCTATGGTGAGTGCTGTGAAGTGTATAAACCTGGCGATTCACAGACCTGTGCCCCTGGGGATGAAAATACATTATATGTTTATAAAAAATAAAATTTAAAAAAAAAGATCAAAGTCAGTAAAGAATGGATGTGTGGGGGCTGAACTTAAAGTCTCCTCAGTGGTTGAGTGATGATGTAATCATCAGAGCCTGAAGTCAGGAGAGCAGTGGACAAGAGAGCAATGGACAGGGCTCATGAGGCCCAGCAGAGATAGATCAGCTGGGCTTAGTACCTACAATGACAATTTTGGATTTCAGTGACTTGGTGAATGGTGGAATCACTGTAGGTTGGGAAAATCAAGACCAAAAGCCATGAGGAGTTCAGTGATACTTGAACTAGAAAAAATGTGGTAATTCTGAACACATGCTAGAAGAGCCTCAAAACTGGGTGATGTGGTTTTCTGTAATGACTGTGTGGTCTGCTCTGGCTGGTGGCTCAGGGGAGTAACAGGGACAGAGGACCTCTGGGTCACTGGTTCAGAGTCACCATTCTCAAGTGTCTGAACCTTGTTCACGTATCTGAGCTGTTCAATGTCTGTGAAAAGAATTAGAGGCCTTAGTTTAGGCTCTTCTTTATAACTGACACCCTTGTTAATAGAATTTTTTAAATAAACCAACTCTAGTCCTTGGGTTACCTGCTAGAGACGTTCTGAGGCTAATCAGAGTCATTATTTTCCTCAAGAGCATTCAACTGTGTCATACCTGATTTGTTTGAAATGTTTAAAAATAAATAAGTAAAGGGGTGCCTGTGTGACTCAGTCAAGTGTCTGCCTTTAGTCAGGTCATGATCTCAGGGTCCTGGGATTGAGCCCCACATCAGGCTCCCTACTCAGTGGTGAGTCTGCTTCTTTCACTCTCATTCTCAAGCAAATCAACAAAATCTTTAAATAAATAAAGGATAAGAGTCAGAAAAAAAGGAGTGCTAAGCAGTCATTTATATGGCTTTTTCTCCTTCTATCCCTCCTGCTCCTTTTTCTGTGGTCACCTTCCAAAAAGTTAACTGCCACATTACAGGTCTCTGTTCTTTTCCTTTCTTTATCAATATTCGGTTCCAAGTAAAACATTTGTCCTGCAATAGCAGGTCTCCTTCCTTTTGGAAGGTAGCAGAGTGGCACCATAGGTTTTTTTTTCATTTTAAGAAATGTGTTTCTTCCTTTCAAACCCAAAGTTCAAAGTGGGAGAAGGATTGTCCCTGTCATTAAGTAGGACGCACAGGTCATTCCTGAAGGCTTCTACAGCAGGGGACTCTTCAAGAAGCAGGGGAACCCAGGACCTCCACCAACCCATGTTTATTTCTCTTGTCCCAGTGTGTGGACTGGCCCAAGGCAAACCACCATAAAAGAATGAAGTGTCACTAGACTTGTGTTTGAGTTTGGACATTCCTTGGTGGCGGCTAAAGCCGCAGGAACTTTGGCAGTATTTTCAAGTTACACCCATTCCCCATTGCAATGCAGGTCTGTGAAATAATGCCTTAGCTTTGCCAAAAACCACAATGATTATCAACAGTGTCAGTAATCAAGAAAAAGCACTTTTCCACAGCCCACTGACCAGATCATAAAGAATGCAAAAAGGAGTAGCAAAAATTGATTGCCATTTCCAAAGATAATTTCTAGCTGAATTAAATTAGTGTAGGGTAACAGTGATACAGAATGTGGGCCTGGCACCTTCACAGTCAACATTTTAGGTTTAACTTAGGAATTTCTGATTCGTTAGAAAAGTTTTTTTTCATTACGATGAAGGGGCCATGTGGACTCAGCACTATTACAATCTGAGAAAGGAGAGGGAATCCACAAGCAAGCCACACACACTAAATGCAGAATTACCACTGGGTCAAAATAATGGGTAAGAATTTACATTACAGATAGCTGCTTACCATTTAGTTAATACAAGCATGGTTGTTTTAATTTATTAAGCAGCTTGAATATTTTCACTGCTCCAGTTTAATGGGATATGGTCATTGGTTTGCTGTTGTTTTAAACCATTTGCATGAGGGAAAGAAGGCTATGGATTGCAGAAGCGAGGCCAGATAGAGCGACTAAACCAGATCTCCCCACACTCACAGATATCCCGATATCATTTCTTCAGTAATTGCTACTCAAACCGGCAAGATGTTCAGCCCTGTGCCCCTGGAAAATCTTATTCAAATTCAGTTTTTCACTAGTCACCTCTTAATGTCAGAACCAGGAAGATCTCTGGTGAAAAACATCAGGCCTTATTGGAAATTAATGTAGCATAAAGGTAATAAACTTGAGACTTGGGTCTCGGGCCTCCTGCCAGGATTAGAAGGTATGACTCAGTGGCTTAAAACCTGGTTGCATGTCAGCAGGACCTGGGGTAAGATGGGGGAAGCTTTTAAAAATACTAATGTTTGACCAACCCCCTCCAGGGACCATTTAATAAAAAATCTGGTGAGGATGGCCCAGGTATCAGTCTGGTTTGAAGTCCCTTCCCCCACCCTGGGTGATTCTAAATGTACAATCCACTTGGAGAATCACTGTTTCAAGTTCTGGAATGCCTGTGAAGTGGGAATTCTATGTGTACTTGCCTAGAAGTATTTGCAATGTCTTAAGAGCCAGTTACGTGTCCATGGAGTCACCAGGGGAATTTTTTATTTTTAAATGCTGACACCTGAGTCTCACTCCCATGGATTTTGATGGTCTGTGAGTGGATGGTCACTGCTCGGTGATCCCAATGTATAGCCATATTGGAGGACCACTGTTCTCCATCTAGATAGGAAACTGGTAAGGACTGAGCCTGAGGAGGCCTCTTAGGAGTATTAACAAGATAGGACTCTGTAGCCAATAGATGTCCCACTAGAAAAAAAAAACAAACAGGGATCCCTCCTTCTATTATCAGAACTGTCAGATGCTGATGTCTGGATTATGCAGAAATAAGCACATAAATGGGTGTCTATTTTGAGTAATAAGATAGAGTTGTTTCCATAGAAACAACTGACTAAATCATAATGGCTAATTAGATAAGTGATTTCCAAAATCTATTTGGATGATAACTAATGTAATAAACTTCAAACTTCTTATTTAGTGACATAGTTTTTCATTCTCATAATGGTCTGTTGAGGTTTGGCATTCTAGTCAAGTAACGCCAGGTTTAGGGGCGCCTGGCTGGCTCAGGGAGTAGAGCATGTGACTCTTGATCTCAGGATCATGAGTTCAAGCCTCATACCGGGCATGGGGCCTACTTAAGGGGGAAAAAAAAAAAAAGGGAAAGGAAATGTCAGGCGTTTAAACCTTAACATTCCAAGAATTACTGAGTGAAGACAAAACTCACATCCAACAACAAGCTTGAGTTTGAGTCAAACAGACTCAACCCCCCTCCTCTGCCATTTATGAAGCAGCTGGCCTAGGGAAGATGACTGAACCTTCACACCCTGGTCCTCTCTCACACCCTTGACTTTCCATCAGTAAAACTAAAGTGAGACTGTCCACCCCACGGCATTCTAGTGAGCATTAGAGAGAATTTCTGTTAAAATGCATTGCACACAAAACATAGTTGTTACTAGAAAAGTCCTAGAACAAGTATTTAAATCATCATTGCCGAAGTTAGGGAGCTATTCAGTGTTCACAGGACACCAGATTTTAATCTCTCTCAACAAGAGGAAGGAATATGAAAGTCAAATGACTCCTCATTTCCAACTCATCAGAACACTGAATCTTTCAACAACGGGGTCTGACCACCCTAATTTTCCAGCACTTTTGGAGATATGGGGTCTCATGACCAAGATATTTGGTTGGGGTCATCCCTGGTGCGCTTGCCCTTCCTGGCCACACTGGATTCCTTCAGTTCTGCTCAGGGGGGAGAATGGTGTATTCTCAATGTGTCTTCATTCCTCCCTTTTATTTCTGCCTCAGTACAACTGCCAAACATGACAAATTTCTGAAGCTTCGTAGAAACAAACATTGCTGCCATCCATCTGATGGACTCCGCTAACCAAAGAAGCCCGGATGATCGCTCAGAACCCTCTGTCCCTCTTCCTCCTTAACAGAATCACAGTGTTGGAAAGACTGCACCGTTCATTGCTTGGACCCCCTTCTTTTATACATAGACGTATCGGAGTAACTACTGCGGTGTGAAGGTTTTTATTGACTGTGTGTTTTTGAAATCAGGGTACTTCCCAGTAGCCCTGGGAGGAAGGTGTTGTTATAGATGAGTAATAAGGGGCCCCGGAAAGATGGGACTCCCCGGAGGTCACGGAGCAGGCACACCTGGGATGAGAATGAAGTCCTTCTCACTCCTACCTCAGTGTTCTATACAGGAGGCAAGTTTTCTGCCTTCTGTTTTTTCTTAGGCTGCATACGGCACCACCGTAGTGAAAGTGCCATCCATTTACAGCACAGAGGTGAAGGGATATTAATTTTTCCTCAGAGACTTCCTAGCAGATCAATGTTTTATGGCGAAGTGCAGGGCTGACAGCATTCTGCAACCTTGCCAGGCGCCACACCGTAAAGCTAACTAAAGTGGTCCTAGGAGGGTCCCCAGCTCCTCGACACAAACACTACCAGTTCCATTATGATGGAATTCTGAGGGCTGCCCCCAAAACAGCCAAAGCCACGGTTCTTATCTCTAAAAGTCTGATGTGCTTGATCCAGAGACAGGGCCACCCCTTGCCCAGCAGGTCAGACCTCCCAGCTCTGAGTAGAAGATGAGAGGAGAAGGAGGCCTCCCTCTGATCACCCGTTTGCCTGGGGATAAGTACCTCAGAAGAAGCAGTTGGGACCAGCAAGAGTCTACGAAAGGCAGGAAGAGAAGACCACTAGAGAAGAGCGACCTGCAGGTCCGTAATCTGTCAGCACTTTAGTCCCAGCTAAAGAAAGCAGCTCAGTGTAGTTTCACCAAAATGTGGTACACGTGCTCTGGTGTTCCAAAGATTTTTAAAGGTACAGTAATCAAACTTTTTAAAAAGTTATATGCTGGGGCACCTGGGTGGCTCAGTGGGTTAAAACCTCTGCCTTCAGCTCCGGTCATGATCGCAGGGTCCGGGATCGAGCCCCGCAATCAGGCTCTCTGCTCAGCAGGGAGCCTGCTTCCTCCTCTCTCTCTCTGCCTGCCTCTCTGCCTACTTGTGATCTCTGTCAAGTAAATAAATAAAATCTTTAAAAAAAATAAATAAAAAGCTATATACTTTCTTAAATGCATCCATTTGAAAATAATGCAACTACCACTTTAAACCCATGACTTCCATACCCGTGGCTGCTTAGGATGAGGCTAAGTTTACGTAACTGGAAAAAAATAAGTTGACAAATACTGAATAAGTTACGGAGGGGACATGGCCTTGGTAAAAGAGACACTAATAGAAAAATGACTGAAGTTTGGGAAACGAGGGTGTGCTGGTGAGGAGACTGATGAACCTTGGGAGTTACAAGGCCTTGAGCTTGACCCTGGATTGCACTCTTGTAATGGGGTGGGATTTTGGGCAGCTTCCCCATCCAGGAGAGGAGGATAATGACACTGACCTCATAGGCTAGTAGCAAAGATTCAATTAAAATTTCATTTACAGTATTTCAACACCTGCTGAGCCCCTATCATTATTGTAACTGCTGGATAGATTCAATAGATTGAATGAAACCAGTCCCACCAAGCGAACTTCCCCAGTGACCTTTAGAGAAGCTTTGCAATTAGACTCTAGACCCGGGGGTCAATGATGCCTATACTGGGCCTGTTCTCCGGTCGCTACTCCAAGACCATCATGACTTCCCTGCTTAGGACCACCTGCTCACAGCTGGCAGGAGGCAGAACTTCTGGAGGGCAGAACCATCCCACGGAGGTGCAAATCCCTCCGAGTATGGGTGCAGACACTCTGAGTTGTATTCCTGAACCCCATGGAGGCCTCACAACGCGTTTGTGTTCCAAACGCGCTGCTGTGCTCCATCAACAGGCCAGAGTAGGGACAGACTACATCTCGACCGCAGTGAGAAACACGAGAAGTTTGGAGAATGGCTGCCTCGGGCTGTCTTGCCTCGGCTATCCACGCCTGCAATCCTGGGAGGATTTCTTTAAGAACCCTAGGCTAGCAGATGGTGAAGATGAATGGAAGCAGCCACTGCCTCCCCCAGCGAAAGTTCTGAACAGGCAGCGTCAAGCCCAGATCGTCACCTGCCTGTGAGGTTCAGCAGCAAAGCTCGTATCTCAGAGATGAAACAAAAGAACACCTGCTCTCGCCCAGCAGACTCAGGGCCCGCGCTTATCAGCATTCTTTTATCGGAGACATCACATGGACTCCGTGGAGAAGACTTAGAAGACACAGAAAATATTTCTTAAAAAGTTTCCCAAATGTCACAACATAAAAACTGTTAACATTCTGAAGTTTCCTTTCATGTTTTTTTAATAGTTGTCATTGTGCTATTTATACTCGGAACATCTTATTAACATTTCCCTAAATCACTAGGTTTTCAAATATTTTTCATATTGGCTAAATCACTGTATCATATAAATACACTATATGTGCCTCACCATTCCCCTATTATTGGGTATTTCCATTTTCCTTTTTTTTTTTTTTTTTTAGATTTACTTATTTTGAGAGAGAGTGTGAGCAAGTGAGTAGGGGGAAGGGCTGAGGGAGAGGGAGCAGGAATCCCATGAAGACTCTGCGCTGAGCACAGAGCCTGATGTGGGGCTTGATCCCAGGACCCCGAGATCATGAACTGAGCCGAAATCAAGAGTCAGACGCTTACCGAATTGAAGCACTCAGACGCCCCTACATTTTCATAACAACTCTAACATATATATTTTTGCATCTATTTTTGTCCACATTTCAAATTACTTCTTTGCATGTGATTCCAGATGTGGAATTAAGGGGTTAAACAGTGTTACGTGTTTTGAGGTTCTTGATAAATATACTGTTCAACTACTTCCTGGAGGGAGAGCACTTCCAGTCCTGAAACAGGATAGAAACTTGCCATCCCACCAAATTCTTGCCAGTGGATTTATCCTAATTCTTTGCTAATTTAGCAGACAAAAAGAAAATGATGGGTTCTTATTTTCTTCTGCATTTCTCTGTTGCTTTCAATTTTCTACATGCCCTTAGTCATTGTTTTGCCTCTTTTGTGAACACTCCCGTCACATGTTTTGCCCTCTTTTGGGGGTGGGGGATGCTAATATCTATAATTAAAAGTATTCTCACTTCACTTCTATTCAGGTTCATTCTAACTACCTTTTTCCCCCCACACTGAAAGAATAGTACATTACCTTTGTGTATGTCAGGGTAAAAAATGCTTCATCTGTCATTTTATTTTTGTGTAATTGGAATGTAAAAACTTTTCTTTATGGAATGCAACCTGACACTTCAAGTTGTTTAGGAAAATGTATAATGGGTTAAGCTTATTTTAAATGGCTTTGTGGTTATCACTGTTTTGAAATGTTTTACTTCAGGAGTTTTAATGTGATAGACTAGATCTAGTTTGGGTTTAAAGTCCAAGATTCTGGGGCGCCTGGGTGGCTCAGTGGATTGAAGCCTCTGCCTTCAGCTCAGGTCATGATCTTAGGGTCCTGGGATTGAGCCCTGCATTGGGCTCTCCGCTCAGTGGGGAGCCTGCTTCCCTTCCTCTCTCTCTCTCTACCTGACTCTCTGCCTACTTGTGATCTCTGTCAAATAAATAAGATCTTTAAAAATAAATAAATAAATAAAATAAAGTCCAAGATTCTGGGATTTGGGGGAATACTAAAATAAAAACTGACAACATGGTCAGTTGATTTACTTTCAGGCATTATGTCTCTGCACTAATTTCAGACAAACTACACCTGAGATGAACTAAGACTATGTCAGAGTTAACTGAGTTTTACAGAAGATAAAGGCAATAATTACAGTGCTCATAAAAGAAACCTCTACAGACAGATGGTCCAGATCAGATCTCTCCTCCAGGAAGCCTCCTTGGAATGCCCTGGGCAGGATTCCACTTTCCTTCCCTAGTACACTCACAATTTATTGTGTGTGCCCCACTGACATTAGCCACTGAAGCCCACCCTGAATTGGTGACATGTGTACGTCTCTCTCCATCCTAGAGGGCAGGAAAATTTTGATTGTATATCCATTTGTGATTCCAGTATAGTGCTTTCGGTATAGATATCCACTCAGTAAAGATGGATTGAATTCAACTAAACTTTGAAAATTTGAGAAGGAGACTATGTGGGATAGGAGAACTCCTGTAGGCATTTGAGTCAGACTCAGTGAGCTTGGAACCTGCATCTAACACTTAACCATTTATGTGACCCCAAGCAAGTTAACTTAGCCTCCTGAGCTGCTTTGTCATCTAACATGGGAATAATAATGCCTACCATGATAGGCCTTCCAGGTTGGCTAGCCTATCACCCATTTTCAACCCATTTCATCCTTACCTTCCTCAACTATAAAGTTTAGAAAGTTAAATCCTCAGCTTCCCACCCTGGAAAGGTCATGGGCCACCGTTTTTATCAAAGAGACAAAAACAGAAATGGCCCAGAAATTTCTGGGCAAGCTCTATGTTCTAAATAAGCCAGTTCACACACTCTAAAGGGAGATGTCAACATGGTGTCTACAGGTTCAGCACCCACGTTGCAACCATGAGGCCAAAACATGAAGACAACTGTCAAATACTAAGGAAGATGGAGTGAGAAGCTACACAGAGTCTGGAGTCTTAGGGGCATCACGGAGACCCAATTCCAAAACTGCCTTCCTCTGGATTTTATGTAGAAGAAACTCTTCAAATTTATTTAAGCCATGGTTAGTGGAGTATTCTATTATTTACCCCTAAATGCATTCCTAAGGGACTCTATCTTACTGATTACTGTAAATAAATCATTTATGTCAAGTGTTTAGCACAGGACCCAATACATCATAAGAATTCAGTAAGTGGTAGTTTTTAATAGCCCTGTAGAGTGGGACATGCTGATAGATGGCAAGGTATTTTGGACCACAGGGTGAGTGAGAATCTGGAACAAGTCACTGAAGGAGAAGACAGGGGACAGAACAAGAGGGAGTTGTAGGCCATGTTAAAGACAAGAATCCATGCTGAGGGCAATGGGCAAAGAACCCATCAAGAAGGAAAAATGAGACTAGATGGTGCTTAATCGGCTTCTGGAGTTCAAATCTTCTTGACCATCAATCCCCCATCTTACTCCTACGCTACAGGATCAGACATACTTCAGAATCCATGCCTGATTCTAATGCTTTCTGAGAAAACGAGAAGACTCATGTAAATTGTTCCCAACTCAGCTTCTATTAGCAGGTTACTCTTACTTTGATATCCCAAAGTCTGACATCTCTGTCTTATGCTCCAATGACGAGACAAACCCACTTCCCTAGGTGATGTCCCCAACCTTGCCTCTGGCTACTAAAGACTTATGTCTTATTTCTCCTGAGTACCTGCCTTGAGTACCTTCATTAGTCACCAGCCCCAAGCTCCATAGCCAAGGACCCAAAAGGCTACTTCCTAACAGAGATGGGTTTGACCAGTCTTCCTCCCCTTCCATACCTACTTTGAGTTTACATGGCCTGGAAGAGCATTACCCAAATGTGCAACATAGAATGTTAATTACTCAAGATATTAATAACTCAAAACAATTTCATGACCAAGTAAAAAAAAATTAACTTGTTGAATAAGTTTCTACCCTATAACTTGTCAAAGCTCCTTTAATGCTATAGTACTGTACATACATACACTATAATGCTTTGCAGCATTTCTACAGTTATCTGCCAATCTTATTCCAAATTTCAAGAGCTAGTGCATTATGGGGCATACTTTGGGAAATTGTCTTTGAAAAACAGTCTTCTGACTTCCCTCCCAAAGCCAGACATCCACTCTCCCTGTCATTAAACTGTCTTTGCTCTTATTATCTCCCCTGAGCCTCAAACTTAGATTCCAGCTCCAATGACCTTTTTCCATTCCCTAATCAAGCCAGTCTTCACCAACCTCTAGGTCTTTGCACAAAATATACCCCCTGCCCAGAAAGGTCTTCTGCCTCCTCCCCACCAAGAAAAGTTACTCACATTTCAAGACCTAACCTGAATAGCATGTCCACAGTGAAATCTTCCCCGATCATTCAGGGCCAATTACTCTAACCTCTATGCTTCAAAAAGACTTTGCAATTGCTTCTGTTGCAGTATTTATTACACTGATTACAGTTGTGAGCTCACCTTCCTTTTTCTCTAAGCAAACTATTAATTCTTCAACTAGAGTTTGTCCATTATCTGCCCCAAGTAATCAGATCTTGAGTAAATGTAGATTTTATGAATTAGAGAGTAAAAGAGTGACTATCTTGAAGTCCCCAAGGACTTGCCTCTACATAACACCTGTGATGGAGATAAATTAGTGTCAGATGGATTAGTATTATAGCTACCAAGGTCAAACCTAAGGAATAAGATCAGGATGCCAAGTAAACTCCTATAGTCCCCAATACAATTTTTAAAATGACAAAATAAATAAATAAATATTATACTTAATGGCTAACAAAATGGAACCAAGATGTTCTGGGTTTTTTGTGGGGTTTTTTTGTTTGTTTGTTTTTTTAGATTTTAGATTTTATTTATTCATTTGAGAGAGAGAGTGTGTGCTCACATGTGAGTGAGCAAGTAAGCAAGAGGGTTGGAGGGAGAGAGAGAGAAGCAGACTCCCTGGTGAGCAGAGAGCCCCACACCTGGGATCGATCCCAGAACTCTGAGATCATGACTCGAGCCAAAGGCAGACCCTTAACCGACTAAGCCACCCAGGTGCCCCCACAATTCCACTTTTAATATAAAATTGTAATGTCAGGGGCACCTGGGTGGCTCTGTCCATTAAGTGTCCAAATCATGATTTCAGTTCAGGTCATGATTTCTCTCTCTTTCACTCTCTCTCAAATAAATCTTAAAAAAAAAAAAAAAAAACTAACACCAATAGTCTGTCAGCATTTTATGTACCATGTGAGTGGTAAGGGTTACCTTGCATGTGGTCATTCCCTGCAATTTAACCCCTCAGAAAGAGGATGGCCACCCCCATGTAGCTATGGAAACCAGCCACTGCTGAGCACTTCAGGCAGTGAACTCCAGTTTGCATGGCTTGGACCCCAGCCTCACCAACTGCACCAGGCAGGGGCAAAAGCTTTCCCAGCCATGAAGACATCTTAAGCTCACTATGTCACAACCACAGCCTCCCGCCTAGGACCCCAGCCCTTAATTCTGCCAAGAGAAGAACTGATGCTTCCCCAGTCATAACCACTGTCTTGCCAGGATAAGGATGGAGGCAAAGTCCTGTGAGGTCAGTTTGCCGTTGCATCCCAACTACTGAACATTCCAGAGGAGGAGCCGGTGCTTCCAATTCATGCAGCTAAGAAAGCCCATGGTCCCAAACCTGGTTCCCCTCCCAGAGGCACAGTCCCAGCCTGGTCAGAGTAAAGAATGCAGTCCTGGAAGGCCATGAACAATGGAGGTCAAACACCTGTTCAGCACCTGGCAATGTACCGTCTGGCCACTTGCCCTTATTTGCCCAATAAAATGTAACCATTTATTGCACAGTTCCCATGGAAGAAAATGAAGTCTGCTTTGTTTTGTGGCCACTTCTTTCTCTTCTTTGGTGAGAGAAGAGCCAGGAACAGAGGAATTGATAGCCTTGCCTCCTCCCCAACAGAAGTCCTCTAGCGGCCTCGGGGCAATGCCCACCTATCAGCCACCTGAAGAGTTAGGAATGTAACTCACCTTCTCCACTTCACATTCAATTTATTCATGCTAGTTTCAACCAACACCTACCATCACAAGGGTGAGCATATCACAGCAGAGCAAAGCTGGACCAGATGGTCCCTGAAACTGACAAACCTAGAAAATATCTGGCTATGTAACAGGGAAGATGTTTAATCATTGGAGAAGGCAGACTAGGCTTCCAGACTTTCTACTCTTAGTGACAAATAGAGGGATTGAGCCTTTTCACTCTGGTAACTAATATGTACTTCAGACTGTGAAGTTGGACACGCTGGGGCAGTGGGGGAGGGGTGTCATGTATTTGATTCCTAAGCAATAGGATACTGTGGGGGAATGAAGGTAATGAGAAAAGCTATCACTTATTCAGCACCTATTGTGTTCCAGGTACAGTACCTAACATTGCTAAATGTTATGTCATTTAATTCCAAAATGGAACAAAGGTATCTGTCTCCCATTCTATGAATGGGGAAACTAAAAACTCAGGGAAGTTCTAAGTTCACAGTTAAAATAGCAGTGAGTCAAAACCTGATTAAAACACACCAACCTGCATCCAAAAATCCATGATCCTCCCTCAAATTGTAGCTACTAGTAGTAAAATAGTCATGGATCAACTTATCATGGAATAAGAGCTTGGGGAAGTAGGCAAGCCACAAAATACAAATAACAAACACCAGTGTCAAAACCTAAATTTAATCATTTTCCATTGACTTTTCACATTGGATATGGCTGTACATCGTTTCCCTGCATTAGGTTTACATGAGTCTGTGAACCAAACTGCCTACTTAAGTCTTTTTCAGCATGAAATTTTAATCAATATTGTCTTCATTTTTTTCCTAGTTGTAATCCTATCCTCTCTGTTGATGAAAATTGATGATACACATCTAAATATGAACAGCAGAAAAACTCAGGGCAGCAGCAAAGGCAACCAGAAGATCTAAGAAATGGGAAAAACTGGTCTTTATAAATATAATTAGTGGGGCGCCTGGGTGGCTCAGTGGGTTAAGCCGCTGCCTTCGGCTCAGGTCATGATCTCAGGGTCCTGGGATCGAGTCCCGCATCAGGCTCTCTGCTCAGCAGGGAGCCTGCTTCCTCCTCTCTCTCTCTCTGCCTGTCTCTCTGCCTACTTGTGATCTCTCTCTGTCAAATAAATAAATAAAATCTTTAAAAAATAAATAAATAAATAAATATAATTAGAAATTAAAATTTCTGGGGCACCTGCATGGCTCGGTCGGTTAAGCATCTACCTTTGGTTCAGATCATGATGCCAGGGTCCAGCGACAGAGTCCCGCATTGGGACCCTTTTCAAGGGGAATCTGCTTCTCCCTCTGCCACCCCCCACTCATGCCCATTCATTCTCTCTCTCTCTCTCTCAAATAAAGAACAAAAACTAAAACTTTCCCTTTGAGATAGAAACTGTGTCTGCTGTTATCATGGTCAAGGACCCATGTTCAAACATCAGGTTTACAAGCCCATTTTCTAGTCTGTACAGCATCCCTCCACCTTCCTTCACACAGCCTTCAAGACATAATTATCTCCCAGACATCCTGGTCGCATAATTCTACCTCTTCTACATTTCTTTAGCTCCCTGTGCATGATCATGCCTCTGCCATGACCACCGAGGTTCTGACCCTTCCTCTAAACCCGGACTTCCTAGAGGCAGGGTCTGGCATTCCATCCTATCTTTATCCCCCAGCATGCATCTAACACATGAGGACACCCAGCAGAAGCCGGACTACTCAGAATGAGTATTTTCCTCTTTAGGAGTAAGTGCTCAGATAGATGATAGCCTTGCAATGTAAGATAATGATTTATGTTAACATTGGAATTTATGAAAACTATACATTTATAGATCGTTATACCCAACCACAAACACCATTAGGGCCCAGTCCTAAATTTTGTAAATTAAGGCCATTCGTAGTCAATCAATTATACCTCAGATTGTGACCCAAGACAGAGTTAATTCTGTGGCCTTCCTGTATGTCAAACAGAAGCTCTTAAGCTCTGGAAGTTTCTGAAATTATTTCATGGTTGGTAATATTCACCACATACTAAGCAGTAGTTGTGTAGATTTTCCTTAATTTTAAAGGACTATTGATAATTCTAACTTCACCATTTCCTAACTGGTCTCCTTTTTTTCCAGTTTCTCCTGAAATGTGTTTTTTAAATCTAGGGCTTCTCCTAGAGCTGTAGGGCCTAAGCAATCATTTAATATCACGGAGCTTCAGTTTTTTTCTGCTTGACCACCTATAAACTCTGCCCTCCTGATTCCATGTGAGAAGACACAGAACCCTGACACTTGCCAGACAAGAGCAATCAGCTTTGCAGATTCCAAATACGACTCATGTAGATCAGAGGATATTTCATGTTCGAACAGCAAATTAAATACTTATGGGATGGTCAAAAATATTGTGTCAACAGTGAACCAATCAAAAAAACCAATGTCCTACTAGGAAAAAGTATATCCTGTTGTAAATCTTACCTTCAGTGGAGTGTACATCAGTAAACCTGCAAAGCAGAAGGGAGCCAGAGCACAAGAAAATCAAGAAGGAAAGGAACTATCCATTAAGAATTTCTGGCACTTAATGTGGAGGTCAAAAGAGCATGCCTTCCTCAGATTCTCAAAGCCAGAGGGAGGGACCATGCTAGGAGCCTTGCGGATGCCTTGTTTTGCTGAATCAGTAACAGTTACTTCTGAGAAGGTCCCAAAGGAATTTCTTTTACATTAGTTCCATTTATTTTCCCAAAGATACAGAAGAATGTCAAAACACCAGCAATTATTCTAAGGCCTAAAAGTCTCAAATGACAGATCTTGCTGCCACATCCATTCTCTTGAAACAGGAATTTTATCACACCAACCGCTGCTCAAGGACTTAAAGCATCTCCCTTCTGCTCTCAGATCAGTTAATGCTATTGTGCTTCCCATTGAGTGCACAGCCCTCTGCTACATAGAGGAGTAACTGAATAACTTTTTTTCTGAAGGGGGAGGGACAGATGGAGAGGGACAGATGGAGAGGGAGAGAGAGAATCCTGAGCAGGCTCCAAGCCCAGCACGGAGCCCCTCACAGGGTCCAATCTCACAACCCTGAGATCATGACCTGAGTCAAAAATCGAGTCAGACACTTAACCAAATGAGTCACCCAGGTGTCCTTGATTAAATAACTTAGTATTTTAAAATGTTTAGTGAGCAGCCGAGTGGTAGAAGCCATGGTGGACACTGGAGGGAATGAGCAGGTGAATAAGGGTCCTTGCACTAGAGAAGCACGAAGTTTCCTGGAATTGGCAAATGGGTAACCATAACCACAACCAACTATAGTCATTTAACACTATGGATAAGTGTGCAGAATTCTGGGCGGCCTAAGAGAGAGCATCACAGAGAAGTCAACACATCAGCTGGGCTTCCAGGAGTGAGTGGGCATTAACCAGAAACGAAGCAGGGAAAGGATGCTCCAGGCTGGGGGAATAGCATATACCATGCTGACCTATGTAAAACACAGAAAACAGTGAGAAAAGCGGACTACTGCTATAAACCATTTGGTATTTTAGTAAATGTTAGAGATTATTTATGTTTTAGTACAGCAAAGATCAAGAACAGTGAACCTCAGTAGATTTAGCTTCTGTTATCCCAGGTAGAATGGAGGATAGAAAACACAAATTTCAGAGAGAGTGCAAAATCAAAATCTCAGGTTCACTAAAAAGGGTGTTGCACCTCAATCAACAGCACTGAAATTCATAGCCTTTCCCCAGCCTGCTCATAAAAACAGGTTCTAGCTTGTCTTCCTTGTCAAGAAAAGTCTTAGACCAGTTACTGTGGGCTTTGAAATGTGAAGTCAGGATGGGGGAGGAGACAAAGCCTAGAGGTGAGCCAAATAGATCACAGAGCCCGGATGAACCAGCGCAGGAGGAGTTCACAGGAAAGTATGGGGAGCCATCAGCATGGCATTGCGGACACCCAAGGAAAGAAATTCAATTCTGAAACTATTTTTGTTAAACATTAGTATATTATGTCATTTTCCTTTGATTTTTTTTAAACCAAAATATTGTCTGAAACTGGGCTATGTGGGTCATGGCCTTACAGGAATCATATTAGCTTTGATAGAGTCATATTAGCTACTATAGAAGGGCTTAATTTAACTTCTTCACGTTCCTTATCCACAAAATGTGAACATACATATCTGTGAGATTTGATGAAGATGAAATGAATAATTAATGTAAAATTATGGTAAGTAAAAGAAGATACTTTCTTTTCCATTCTTATTCACACACTTTTCAATTGTTTATTCAATTCATATAATCACCTGCTGCTGGTATGCCCTGTTAAAGCCGTTTAGGCAAACCCTACCCACCTTAAATGTTTATTGTTTCTGTATGCCCAACATGCTTGCTCCTTTTTCTCCAGCTGTGAAATTGACGTGACCCTGCTGAAGCTTAAGGTGTATAATAGGACAACTTGATACACATATATAATTTTTACCACAATAAGATTATGCATCCTTCACCTTACAGGACTGCCTTTTTTTATTGTTATGGTGAGAACATTGAAAGCCTATGCTTACTTTTGCTTTCCAATATACAATATGGTGTTGTTACCTGTAGTCACCTTGCTGTACAGTAGGTCTCCAGAACTTCTTCCTCTTACAGCTGGGAGTTTGTACCCTCTGACCAGGGTCTCCACATTCCCCACTCCTGTCAGCCCCTCGTAACGGCCATTCTACTGTTTGAGAGTTCAGGTTTAGATTCCACATGTGTGACCCTTCTGTCTTGTCTTAGGACAACAGCCTCAACCCCCTGCCTACAGGTGTGGTCCATAATGAGGTGGTCTCTTCACCCAATACTGATCCACTTGGCAGACCTGCCACCCCCACCAAGTCAATCAGAGTGCTCTTTAGGATTTTTTCCAAACTGGAGATGGGAGACGTGCTTTTTTCCCTTCTGAACTTAAGATTTAAATATTAAGTGTGAGTACAGTACAACCTAATTCCAGCTACCAACTTAGAGAATTTCAAGAGGATGAACCAACCCACAGAGAGAAGAAAACAGAAGGGTTGGGGGGAATGGTTGTCAAATTCCTGGCCTTCCTAAGGGCTGATTATAGGAATCAGTAAATGGAACCCTATTTGCTAAGCTAATTTGAGATGATTTTCTCTCCAGTGATAATCAAAAAATTCAGGCTGACACAGTATCTTCTGAACTAGCACTCCATTCCCTTCATCCTGTGGGCCCTTCTGACTCCTTGCTCTGCACTGCTGGCCCAGACACACAGCTTACCTCTGCCCTGTATATATACCAGGGTCATGTGAACCTCCCCTCCCCCAATCACTGTGCTTCTTAATGCCAAATGCCTCATCACCGAGGGATTATGAGGTACTCAGTAAACGTGTTGATCAATCGAATCCCCTTATCAACTGTTAGAACTAAGAAGAGGCTGAGACAATCAATTGGAAATTTTCTGGACACTCAGAAATGAATAGTTCTCTTTTCTTCCTATAATAGTTCTCCCTGGGAGGAAGCTGGAAGCTGGTTATATAAATACATACTGAAATTCTTCCTAAATTATCACAAAATGGTAGCTCAAACTGCCTACATATTAAGTATGTACATATATAAATGCACTCAGATCTTATAAAAGGAAGGATTCATGCTCAGGATTCCTGAGTCTGTAATTCATTGTCTCTGAAGACACCAAAGCATATCCTATAACCTAGACTTTATATGAATACAGCAATAGATATTCAACACCTAAGAAACATGCCTATTCTGCTTTGGGCAATTTACACTAATGTGAGAATCTGGAAATGTTTAGAAGTTTAGCCATGAGGATTTTCATTATAGCCACTGTGAAAAATTGCAAGAGATTGAAAAATACCAGATGATTTATAGGGGATTTATTAAAGAAATTGACAGCCTATTCATACAATAGGATTCCATTTTTTTAAAAATCAGGATAAAGATGTCCACATTGTTAAGTTGGGAAAAGAAGGGGGGGGGAGGGTAGCAAATGGTACATCTAAAGAATGGTCCCATTTTTTGTGTTGAAATATATATATATAGGTATATATACAGGTAAACATAAAGGCTGGAAGACTAGACATCAAAATATTAACCATCTGTATCTCTGGATTATAGCATTAGAACTGAGTTTTACTCATTTTTGCTAATCTTTATTTTACTCGTTTTTACTCATTTTTGCTTATCTTTATTTTGGGAATTAACTATAAATATATGTTATTTCTGTATAATAATAAAACAACAAGAATGATTTCTTGAGTATACAGAAAAATGTCCTTAGAGAACATCTAGTTCAAAATCCTCATGTTGCGGGCGGAAATAGAAGCCTAGAGAAATAGGTTCTACCTCAGCAAATGGCAAACTTAGCGCCCCACAACCAAACCAGGTGGCCATCATGGGGGTTGTGTTTAAAAATCCCAGCTACCTGGGGCGCCTAGATGGCTCACTGCGCTGGGCTCTGCCTTCGTCTGGGGTCATGATCTCAGGGTCCTGGGATCGAGCCCTGCATCGGGCTCTCTGTTCAGTGGGGAGCCTGCTTCCCCTCCCTCTTGGCCTCTCTGCCTCTTTGTGATCTCTGTGAAATAAATAAATAAAATCTTTAAAAAAAAAAAAAAAGAACCCTCCCAGCTGCCTTCATTTAACTCTGCATTTGGAAACAACAGTCCTCTCATACACACATACACGTACAAGTGGGAGCAGCCACAAGCCAAAACATACCTTGAATTTCATCTCCTGCATGCATTTCAGCGCTGCCAAAGATAGCGCCAACATCACCTCCTAGCATTGTAATACAGGAGGGGATTTATTATGGAATGGAGACCACATTCTTCAATTAATAGACAGAATATAGGTTTAATATTAGTGAAGTCATATTTTTGCAGCTGCCCTAGTTCAGTTCTCCCACAGCTTAATTTGCTACCTTGGCGATTTTAACAAATGGAAAGATGATGTGTGTTCATTTATAATAATTGGCTATGGGCTTCCACTAACTTACAAAAATTCGAGGATATTCAGGAATCATAACAGATCCTGACCTGTAAGTTCAATTTCCAATGGTAAAAATCCCCTGACCAAAGTGGATGTTGATGACGAACTAATATGCTCTGTAACAATCTGTTTTGAGCATTGAATTGACCTGTAAGTGTTCCAGATACTGCCTGACGAAAATGGGTTTTATTATTTTCCATTAGCAGCTGCTACAGCAAAATGAACTGCCAGTCCACAAGGGAAATAAAAGTGCCTCTTTCTTTGCTGTAGCCTCTGCTGCAAATGTAAACAAAGCAGGCTCCCCCTCCTCCTACCTTCCCCGCAGCCCCCCATCACCATGTTGACATTTCCACACTCAAGGGCCATGGCTAGCAAATCCTGCCTGAGCCCGTGGCATCTCATTCAAGCTTAATGGCACTGAATTTTAAGTACTTACAGAGCACCTACTACGCACTCAGCATTTTGCTGATGTCAGGACATGGGCAAGCGGGCAGACCGTGCAGGACGTGAACACCACAAAAAAATGCTCCCTGCCCTGAAAACTATCCCTGAACCTTCCAACTGGTGCTTTTTTATTAAAAGAACAAATGCCTACGCTGTTCGTTTATATACACGGATCTCTAATTACAGCAGCCCCCCAAAATAGACACCATTGTCCCTGCCCTACAAAGACAGAGAAAATGAAACTGGGGAGGCCACGTGACCAATTTGGGCCTCTTATCGTCTCACCGGCACGGAAGTCTGCACCCTTAGAATAATCTGAAGGATCGCCAAGTGCACAGGTTATGGCAGGGGAAAGTCGCTGTGACGGGAAGGACCAGAGACTCGTCAGGAGACCTGGGTACTATCCCAGCCCAATCTCTTGCCAGCTTCTTGTGATTCAAGGCAGGCAACCAAACTTCAGTTTCTTCACCTGTAAGAACACCTCCCTCGTTTGGGAAGAAAGGTATATAGCCTCCAGATGGACGTCAACACCTGAAGATGCTCTGCGGCTCACTTCACCTGTGTCATGAGAGGTCTCCTGAACTGGCGCAGTGCTCCCTGATCCTGGGTTGTTTCTCACATGCTGAAGTCCCTCAGCATCATCTTTGGCTCTACAAGTTAACCACATGCCTCATGCAAACTTTCCCATTTCGGCATTTACGTCCTGCAAAATAATCCCCCTTTGGAGCAAAAGCATACATACCTGCATAGAAGGGAGATACACAACCATTTAAAGAAATAATTTCTCCAAAGGTTTCTTGGGTTTCCTTCCAGAGAAATGGAAAAAATCTCGCCAAGGTGATACACAAAAAGAAAACAAAAACCAAACACCACCTCTGCGGGCTCTGCTCCTACTTACCAGCTACAAGGTAAGAGGCAGAAGAAGGCATGAAAGCTTGATCCACAGTTCTGCTCTCTGAGCACTCTTCTCTCCCTTCCATCTCCCTGGGTGATCCCCAGTTCTATAGCTTCAATACTCCCCACATACATGTGATTTATTGAATCTCGGTCTCTCACTACAACCACTGTTACCTGGTTTCTCCACTGCCTGCCAACCAGCAATACCCAGACACATTCCTGACACCCAAGCTGAGAACGGCAAACCCCAAACCTGTGTGTACCCCTGAGTTGTCTCTGTTCATGGTACCCCCATCTTCTCGGGCCGGACCAAAACTAGTAGGCAGCTTCATCTCTTTCTTCCTTCAGGCCCTTTATCAAACCTATCAATTCCTCTCTCATGCATTGTGACCCACCCCTTCCTTTCCCCCATTTCTACCTGTCCTAGTTCAACCCCCCCACACACCTTTTTTTTTTTTTTTTAAAGATTTGAGAGAGAGCACAAGCAGCAGGAGTAGAGGGAGACCCAGACTCCCCACTGAGCAGGGAGTCTTACACAGAACTCCATCCCAGGACCCCGAGATCATAACCTGAGTCAAAGGCAGAGGCTAAACCGACGGAGCCACCCAGGGCCCCCATGTCCTAGTTAAAGGCATACTGCAGCTCCCCAGGACTCCTATCCTAGCCTCTTCACTGACTTCCCTGCTTTCTGTGGCTCTCCGCCCCATGTCATTTTATGCATAACACAACTCCCACAATACAGCTCTGATCAGGTCTTCCCACTCCTGAGACACTGCCAGCACCACCGCTGACGGAAGAAAACACAAATTTATAGAACGCCCTCCGTGGTTCAGTGGCCACTAACCTCGCTAGCCTTGGGGCCGCTGCTCCCGTGAACATTCCCATTTTTCAAATGAACTGCGATGGTGGACACGGGCTCTTTAAGTCTCCTTCCCTTCATAATGTCACCCTCTTCCCTGACCCCGAGGACCCTTCTTTCTTACGAACAACAACACTGCAAAATCCTCCCTCCACTCTGGGGCCCCGCTCAGTGTCATTTTCGTGTGCCGCCTCCTGCCTCGCCGGACCGTTGCCCTGCAGCCCCGTGCACTGCGCCCCCGATGCCAGAGCAGCGCCCTTGGTCTCCCCGGCGGGGCCCGGCAGGAGCTCGCCTCCAGTGCCACTCGCCCGGCCCGCGTGTCACTCGTCCGGTCCTTTCCTTACACCTGGATTCCAAACCCAACAATGCGCGGTTTACGTCAACTACCCTTCAAAGACACAGAAGAGAACCCAAGTCCCGACACTTACCGCCTATTTCAATTTCGGGTGCGTTTCATCCTCCGCCTGCTTTACCCCACCACGGACACAAATCCCTCTGGGCACTCTCTCCCTGGCCTCCCCACAAAGTATTTGGCATTTCAGGCCAGCTGGCAGAAATAGGAATAATTCCTGGCCCTCCGTGAGCTTCGAGCTTCGAGGACTGTCTCGGCAGCTCCCCGCACTCGCCCCGCTCCCACCCCGCCGCTTGAAGACGGCTTCTTCACGCACACGCACCCACCAGGACTCAGCTGAACGTTCAAGGGGCCCCTGCACAGCGCCCCAAGTCCCCTCGCTCTTCGACTTGCTCTTTTCCAGGGACCGAGCCTGCAAACTCTCGCGGCCGCACCCCGGACTCCCCTTTTCATTTCTCAGTTCAAGCGGGGGCCTGACCCGCCTAGCGTCCCTCTCCCTGCTGAGGGCCTGGAAACTGTGCCGGCAGCGAGGCGACCATAGGGCCCACTCGTCTCATCCATGAACCCACCCCACCCCATCCCAGGCATCACTGCCCTTCCTTACCTCATCCTAGAATCTGAAAAACTGCTACTTTCATCTGTTGGAGCCCTCTTTTGTGTTGCTCCAGGCAGTAGAGCAGCTCCAGCTCCTGTTACACCCTCCTGACCAGAGCGGTCATTTTGAGTCCCGAATTTAAAGATCCCTTTCAGCGGTTACTTGAGGAAAGCTTCTGAACAAGGTGGATCCAACTGAAAATTGCCAAAAAGATTCAGGTGCCAGGCAAAAAGAGTCTGGAGGTCGTGCCAAAGCGAGGGCCAGGCCTACCCCAGAGGACCACAGTCAAATCTTGAGCTGCCAGCAGGGAGCCTGCTTCCCTTCCTCTCTCTCTCTGCCTACTTGTGATCTCTGTCTGTCAAATAAATAAATAAAATCTTAAAAAAAAAAAAAAAAATCTTGAGCTGCAATTTTCTCCAAGAAATTAGTTTGCCTGGGTGGCTCAGTGGGTTAAGCCTCTACCTTCAGCTCAGGTCATGAGCCCAGGGTCCTGGAATATAGCCCCACATCAGGCTTCCTGCTCAGCAGGGAGCCTGCTTCCCCCACCTCTCTCTGCCTTCTTGTGATCCCTCTCTCTGTCAAATAAATAAAATCTTTAAAAAATAAATAAATAAAAGTACAGAGCTTTGGATACATATCTGGAATAGAATCCTGAGCACCCAAATCTGGGAGATAAATTCCTTTGTATGATCTGAGGACTTGAAGAGCCATCTCCTTAATTACAAAGAACTTTTACATACCAACCCCTTACTTCCAATCACTCTATCAAAATGACTATAGAAGGCTATTGTGGCTGTGATGCATACATTTTCCAATAAACCAGAATCCAGAAAATACATAGAGACATTCCCTAAATGGGGCCTATACAATGAAGGGAAACTTTTTCTCTTGCCTTTCCTAATTCCCTTCCTTACTTCTTCTTATCTCTACATTGTTAGCGTCCCACTTTATCCAAAAATTGGAATTCCTTAACCTTTTCTCTAGGCACAGCTGGGTTTGTTACAGTGGAAGTGTGGCACAAATAACAACCCCCCATTCCAGCCCCACCTTTTAATCAGCCAGACAAGTTTCACTAATTTAAAACTACTGATAACCATCCTGTCCTAGACCTCATCTACGCCTCTCATCCATGGTAGGCCCTCTGAGGACACAAAGACACCGTCTTCCATAGTCTCGGGGGAAGACCAAGTATAAATGCAAAGAAAGGTCACCGGCAGGAAAAGAGCCAGTGAGAGAGTGCAGATGCCGGCTCTTCCAGGACCGCAGAGCAGGGGTGAGGGTTTTACAAGGGAGGAATCTGAGGTGGAAAAAGAAGCTGAGTCAGTTGCCCAAAGTTAACATTAAAATGAAGTTAAGCGTCAAATGAATATTCTAGCCCAGTTCTGTTGGTTGCCAGAGTTCATAGGCTGTACTGCCCCCAAACTCTTATGTTTCTACCATAGATGGGACAATTCTGGATGGTGTCAACTTCGAGACCCTCCGCAGAATTCTGGATGATGGTTGTGTAGACAGCACAGTTTAGGTGCCCAATGCCAGCACTCTGACAAGTTTCAGAATTTTTGTTCTTGAGCTTTGGGTTGTTGTGTTCTGAGTTCAAACCCCTGGTTGGGTAGTAATCCTGTTTCTGCCTCAAGCATATTCTTTGGAAGGACTCCCTTCTCTTCCCAATTATTTAATAATAGTTCTTGAACCATGATATCATCCCAGAACTGAAGTGGCACCACCCAAGGCTGCCAGGCCCCTCTGAGTGAGGAATGAGGTCTGAGAAAGCTGATGCATTGGCTATTCTTTGAGACTAACTTCCATTAGATCCACACTTCAGCTTTTCTATCTTGTTGGCTGAAAATTTCTAGACAAAAATTACAGTGCGTTTCTTAAGGAAGGGAGGGAGGGAAGAAAGAGAAAGAAAGAAAGAAAGAAAGAAAGAAAGAAAGAAAGAAAGAAAGAAGAGGGAGCGAGGGAAGGGAGAGAGACATAAAAGGAGAGAAAAGAAATACTAGTCAAGGTTCAGAGTAAAAGGGAAAATCCCTAGGATCACAGCCAATTGTCATGGGAGAAATTTTTCTTCCTGATCTATTTTTGGCAGTCAGTTCAACGTCATGCATCATTGTTTTACTTATGGCATGTACAGTAGCCAGAGAGAAACCTATAATATCTTTTCTGTCTGGTGGGAATCTTATATTCCTATGCACGGTGACAAATGTCCTGATCACAACAATTTTTTGTCTCCAGGCATCACAGTGTTTTAAATATCTCCAAATCTGTGGAACACAGTTAAATGGAACAGGACTCTTACAACATACCAAACACAGAGACCACAGGACAAATTAGCAGAGAGTTCAGAACAGTTGGAGCTGCCTCATTTTTCCAGAGGCTGTCAGGGGGTGCAGAGCCATAGAGCAGGAGGGATGGTGAGGAGAGAACAAAGAATATCCAGCCTACAGAAGGCTCTGTTCTGAGAAACAGGTTTTTTTTTTTTTCCTCTTAAAGTGAGAAAGAATGCTCCCATATTGAAGCCAGGGCAGAAAATTAGATTTAATCATGAGAAAAAAAATAATTACAAATGGCTTAAGTCGGCTCAAGATCGGCACCCCTTTCTCCTTTATTTTCATTTTAACCTTCAGAAAAGGGCCATGTTTTGAAGTCATACCTTTTGAATCACCCTAATTCACTGCTTCAGTTGTTTTTATCCTTTCGTGGAGATTTTTTTTTTTTTTTTAATGTGGACTCTTCACAGGAAAATATCTGTGACATTAGAAACTGACTCACGTTTCCTAGTTTCTCATGAAACAATGACATATTTTCTCTTTGATGCTCTCATCTAACTCCACAGGAAATTTTACTACCGAGCTGCTTTCATCTCTTTCCTGGTTTGAAGATAAATGATCCTTGGTCGCCTTTAGACCTGCATAAATCACAAAGCAATCTGCTAAGAGATGCCTGTGGCAAGCAGCTTCAACTAGAATCAAAAGGACAGTCAGAAATATCCATACTGCTTACACAAGGGGTAACTGAGGCGGAGGCCGTCATCCAAATACTGCATCCCCTGTTCTTAGACTTACAAAGCATGGCACACAGGGGCTGTGGAGGACCATGACTGAGCTCTTCCCTGGCACAAAGCCCCATGAAATCTGTGACAGGTAACTAAGTTCTCTGTTATTCCCGCTGGAAACCAAATTCTTTCAAGAACTGCATTGATTATGGGCACGTGGGTGGCTCAGCCATTAAGCATCTGCTTTGGCTCAGGTCATGACCCCAGGGTCCCAAGCTCAAGTCCCGCTTCAGACTCCCTGCTCAGCTGAGAGCTTCTCTCTCTCTCCCACTCCTCCTACTTGTGCTCCCTCTCTGTGTGTGTGTGTCCCTTTTTCTGTGTCAAATAAATAAATAAATAATCTTTTTTAAAAAAAGGAAGGGAAAAAAAAGCTTTGAGGAAAAAAAGAAAGAAATGCATTGATTAAGAAATCCATTTCTTTGGGGTGTTTTAATTCTTGTTTATTTTGTGTCTTATTAGAAAGACAACATGAATGGGATACCAACGAGAAGAGGGAGAAAAAAAAAAAGCAATCACCCATTATCCTGCCACTCAATGTATGAAAACATCTCCATTTGCCTGTGAGGGCGTGTCATTTTTCTAAAAGGCCTATTGGGGCAGAGAGCTCCTGTTCCATCACTTGCTTTTTTCGCTTTAGGAAGGCATCTTCTTTGTTGCAGAGTCTTTCTACTTGCCCAGGAGTGAAATCACATCAGGTGATTGTACCTATATTTATTTCACATGCACCCTATTGGATCGTGAGATTTTATTATTTTTTTTTTTTAAGATTTTATTTATTCATTTGACAGAGAGAAATCACAAGTAGATGGAGAGGCAGGCAGAGAGAGAGAGAGAGGGAAGCAGGCTCTCCTGAGCAGAGAGCCCGATGCGGGACTCGATCCCAGGACCCTGAGATCATGACCTGAGCTGAAGGCAGCGGCTTAACCCACTGAGCCACCCAGGCGCCCGGATCGTAAGATTTTAAAAGACAGCATCAAGAAGTGGTTCCTAGCCCAGGCTCTGTGAATAAACCGAGCTTGAACCCAAGTTCCACCATTACAAGTCCAGGGACCCATTGATTACTCTCCATCTCGAGACCCCCAACTTTATCTGTATATAAATGGGAACAATGCTAGCCTCTCTTTGAAAGGGTTATCATGGGAACTAACAGACACAGTGCATGTAAAATCCATAGCATCTGGCCTGATTCATAGGAACCACTCAATAGATGTTGACTGTTTTTATTAATAATAAAGAAATTTGGGGTCCCCTAGGTGGCTCAGTCATTAAGTGTCCAACTCTTGATTTCGACTCAGGTCATGATCTTGGGGTCCTGGGAGTAAGTCCTAGGTCAGGCTCCCCACTCAGCAGGGGGTTGGCTTGTCCCTCTTCCTCTGTCCCTACCCTGCCCCCACTTGTGCTTTCTCCCTCTTTCTCAAATAAATAAAATCTTTTAAAAAATAATAATTTTTTAGCTGATACAATTATGTAAGCAGGTAAAAGAAAAAAACCTTCAAAGTACTTAAGAGGGTTGAGATCTGATCTGTAATTTTGCCCATTGTTGTACAACTTTCCGACTTAAAACTCCTCTCTTCTCCACACAAGGTTAGTAGCCAAAGAGCCTGCCTTAGCAGGCCAAGGTGCAGGGCTGAGCTCTGTTCTTGGCTTAGGAAGGTGGGATCGCTATTGGCCTAGTCACCCAGGACTTGTAGCACTGAGAGGAGAAACAGGCATCCGTTAAGTCCAACTACAATGTTGTGTCTAAAGGAAATGAAGGCCTTGAGAAGTGAACTACTTGGTCGAAAGGTTGCAGTGAATGGGGCTTAACCAGAGTCCCCCAGGTTACCTTTACCTTTGTTCATGGCTTCCTGTCTGCTGCAAGTCTGGCCCCGTTTACAAAATAAGGATATCTACAGGAACTCATGTAATGAGTTTAGCTTCCCAGCCCTGAAGTCTTTCTTGGCCTCCTGGCTTCTGCGGTGAGGTCACCTTTCCTGGAAATCCCTTTCTTGCAGTAAACCCTCAGGCAATGAGATCAGCAGAGCCAAAACTAATGATTATGGGCTAAGTAGAATAAGTGCAATCTTTGACTGAGCTCTGTCAAAACCACACTCAAATCAAGAATATCATTTTTTCATATTTCAAAAACAAGGGACCTTGGTGTTCTTCCGTGTTTACTCTTTTCCTCTGCTTTCCCTGTTGCCTTCCGTCTCTCTGTGTTTAATTATTCATTCCTTTCCGCGGCCTAGAAGAACCGAATTTTTCTAATAGATTGTTTCAAGGCAGTTAAAATTTGACCTGAAACAGGAAGTGCTCACTATTTCACAGTAAGGAAATCTATTCTTGAGAAGACAATCATAACCTACCAAGAGGTTTTACTAAAGGACCAGCAAGCATCGGAATTACAGCTTATCTACAAACCTATCACTATAGCGAGTCAGGAAAAAAACTGATAAAGTTTATCAAAGTAATCTTTGCAAAATCCTGAAAAATTGTCCGGCTTCTACCCCGTTGTTGGCTTTACCCCACAGGTGTCCTAACTTTATTTTACTCATCAGCATGTTAAAAACATATTGGTTTTTGGCTCTATCCATTTTTAATGGAGAATTTGAAAGCTATGTGAACAACAGATGTTTAGGATTTTTTAAAAAAATCGAGCTCCAGAAGTTTATAATTTTCCACATCCACTAACATAACTTAGCTTAGTTGAATGTCGCCAAGTAGAGAGCGAGAAATAAAAATGATGTCCAGTTAGCCATCATTTTTAAAGCTTTATTTATTTATTTATTTATTTATTCAGAAAGGGGGAGAGCAAACACAACGGGGGAGGGGCAGAGGGAGAGGGAGAAGTAGACTCCCTGCTGAGCGGGGAGCCAGACTCGGGGCTTGATCCCAGGACCCTGAGATCTTGACCTGAGCCGAAAATAAGAGCTGGGCACTTAAGGACTGAGACACCCCAGAGCTCCAGCCATCTTAAATATGGAAAATAATTGCTTCAAAAGTGGTAGTAAATGCTTGGTTCGCTTGAAGAGACATCATGTCACTGAAGTACAATATAGCTCAATTTACATCAAATTTCCACAAATGTCAAATTAGTGTTAGTTGGTTAATAAGATGTCACCGGGCTTACTTTTTCTCTTTGTATAACCGCATAAGGTTTGTAAGAATAACTCATTTCTCGGGGCACCTGGGTGGCTCAGTGGGTTAAAGACTCTGCCTTCAGCTCAGGTCATGATCCTAGAGTCCTAGGATCGAGCCCAGCATCGGGCTTTCTGCTCTGCGGGGAGCCTGCTTCCCCCTCTTTCTCTCTCTGCCTGCCTCTCTGCAAATTTGTGATCTCTGTGTGTCAAATAAATAAATAAATAAATAAATCTTTAAAAAAAAAAAAGAATAACTCATTTCTCATGCTCGCTCTTGGAAAGACTCATTCCTTGTTTGCTTTCCATATGCCATATTCTCTGCCATGCAGACTCACCTCTCTATAACCATCCCCAACTCACAGTCAGGGAAGAGAAGCTCCACCTTGTACATCCTAGTCAAATAAAATCAATACATATTTATGACGCAGCCACCGTGTGCCCACTATAATACAAGCTGATGTGAAAAATGAATGACCTCTGCCTGAATCATGGGATTCACAATGCACATCGTATTTCTTTGTGACCCTGGTAAGTGCGGCCCAAGTGATGAGCTCAGAACAGCCTACAACTATCATGGGCTCTGGGCCAGCCTTTTCCACCTTTTAGAGAGTCGCCACAGGCCAGGGCAGGCCCTTGTGCTGAGAAGCCAGTCTCTAAATCTTCTGTATAAGCACCTCTGGTAGAAGCTACCATTTACTGAGCTCCTGCTTTGGGCACATTGAGTCTTTGCAACAACCTTGTAAGGTAGGTGTTGTAATCCCTCCTTTACCCATATGAATATTGTGACAGAGACGTTCTGGTGGTTTCGAGGTTAAATAGCTTTACAAAGTAGCAAAGCAGGAATCTTAACTCGGGCCCAAGACCAGTGGCGAACTCTTCAGTCAGATTCTAATCCCCTACATTCCCAGAACCTTCCACCTCCTCTTTGTCGGTGCCTCCAAGATCCTTCCATTCAGGAAGATCAGGCTCATTATAAAGAAATAGGAAGAGAGAGCTTTAAGCCAGAATGTAAACTTCAGTTCAAGCCATCAACAACCTCTCTTTTACTATTATTATTCTACTAAGCTGTATAACATGAAATGTTGTTGCCAGAGTTGTGCTAAAGATATATTGACTAAATATAAAACTAGCCCATTAACTTTTAAGAATTTTCTTCTCCAAATCCCATGAGGAATATGTAAATTAATTAAGCTTCAGTGTTATAAACCAGAGATAATCAGTCTTACCCAGCTGAAGAGCCACTATGTCATCCAAGAGTCAGAAAACTACCAAATAATTAAGCACATTTCTGATATTAAAAAAAACATAAACATTCTATTATGAAATAACAGTACATTCATTCAAATGGTGGAATAAAGTTCGCTGCCTGATTCTCGATATTTTTCAAACCAGGAAGGAAGGGGTCTGGAATTCATGTCAGGTTTCCCAGATTCATCAATTCCTCCACCATCAACAAGGCTGGTGATCTGATGTCAGGGAACATACTCGCTAACTCAGTATTAAGATTGATCATTTCAAAAAGGTAATAATAATAATAGCAATGATGCTACTTTTAATGTATTTAGTAGTTAAGAGTGTGACTTTGTTTTTCAACAACCAGGGTCTGTATGTCAGCTCTATAACTTCACAGAAGATTATTTAACCTCTCCAAGCCCCACCTGTGAAATGGAGCTAAAAGGACTTTCTCACAGGGTCATTGCAAAAATCACATAAGGTACTGCACTTGGCACGTTGCCTGGTACACAGAGACCCCTAGTCCGTAAAGGGTTGCTATTTTTCAGAGGTGTTTATGGAAAAGAGAAGAAAGTCCCTGGGGCTCTAAGAGTTGGGTTTCTTGGAAAGGCAAGGATTGGCTTGGAATTTTCATCTCGAATTTCTTTCAGAGGTACTTGGATTCAGTATTCATCTACCATAACTCCAAGCGCACATCGTAGGCCATTAACACATACGGTTCCAACTCTCGCACGTGAACAGGGATGGATGCTCAATAGGAATGGCTGGGTTTTTATGTTTTAAGTGCTATTTTTCCCTGAGGCTTTCAGCATATCACTCTAGCTCAGAAATAAGTGGCTCACGTGTCTAGAAAACCATGCGCTGAGGCTCATTGTCAGAGACTCTTGTTTATTCACAGAAAGGTCATCAGCTTGGAAAGAACCTTGTTTTCACTCCAGGCTGGTGTGTATCCCTACAGAGAGTTTGGGTGCTCAGTGGTGCTTACTGCAAAGCCGTCCCGAAGTCAGCCATCGTCTCACCATTGACTCATGAGATTAATAGGCATTATTGTGATATGTTGCACAGGAAACTCCTCTTGGTTCCCTAAATACATTCTCTTTGTGTAGTGCCACAGGACATGGAAACTGAAACACTGAAGTAAGTCTTTTTTTTTTTTTTTTTTTTTTTTGTGGTTCTATCATGAAGAACTTGTGGTTTTGCTTTTTGGTCTCTTAATAGCTATTACCTAGGCCCTGTTTTGCTTTAAGGTCCGGAGTCTGCCCAAGATAATTGTTCGGTTTAACAACAGTTCTGGAGGAGCTCACCAGCCTGGATGTGAGGAGACTCCGGCTTCTCCAAAGGGGCTTCTCACTGCCTCCCTGCATGAGTTACGGGAATTAACCACGCTCTCCCCACCTGGATTTCCCCGCTCCTAAAACAACAGCTATGGTACCTTTAAGATGCCCCACCCAGCTCTGAAGGTCATAATTCTACTCTCTAGCTTTCTTTTTCAAATTTACCGCTTTGCCAAATAGTTCATTTCTCTCATGATGAATAAATACTATGGAGTAGAATTAACAATTGCTACCTAGAAGATATAATTAAGTTTGTATATTATTTTCTATAACTAATATGCACTGGATTTTAATTTTATTCATAATTACTAACTTCAGGCTTAAAATATCTGTGTATTAAGTAGGAATATTGCACCACTTTTATAGGCTCTTCTTCATATTAATAAAATAACATAATAAAACACCACCCACACAGATGATAAGCCTCATTTTATCACTGGGAAATGTAATTAGCAAATTAAAGAGTTGGACTTACACTTCTGTTCCTGAGGTTTTGTTCTCATTTAAGTAAAGCCCATGGTCTAAATCACAGTGATTATAATGTCGTACTAAGTAAATAAATGTCTGCCTTTCACAATTATTTTTTATTTCCCATTTTGCATTTTCAATATGAAAGCTAGATTTTGGATACACTTTGATTTGCTGAAGAATTTTCTTAAATAATATCTTCTGAAAATAGAAGGGCAAACACACATGCCAAGCATGGATTTTTGCCCCTATAAATATTAGCTTGTGTCCAGGTGGCATGCAAATAAAAATATTGGTGCTTTCCATTTAGAGAATGTTATACTTTCCCTATTATCTTCAAAAAACATTTCTTAAAAGAAAGGCTACTGTCTTTCATCTGGCTTCTCTGCAGGTCTCTGGAATAACAAGATAATAGAAATCAGTTTCAGGAAACACAGGAATTCTGAAATGAGGGGGAGATACAACTTCCCAGGGAACATGTGCCCTCAGATCTAAGAGTCTTCGGGCCAATGCCATGAAACATAAATGTACTGTGGTTTGCAGACACCCTGGATGGCGCAGATGAAAGTTCAAATCCTAGCTTTGCCACAGACAAGTGGTGTGATACTGGCCAAGCATTAAATCTTGGCAAGCTTCCATTTCCTCATTTGTAAAATAGTGCCTCCTTAATATGATTGGGGTGAAAATTAAATAAGATAATGTACATCACGTGCTGGTACCTACTAATCACCCAAGAATTAGTGGAGATTATTGTTATTGTTTCTATTGTCATTGATATTTTCATCATCATCATCATCATCATCATCATCATTAAATCAGAAATAATGTGACCCTGGAGGTGAACACACACCATGGTTTCAGCTATGATATTCAGCCAACAGCATTAGTTTCCCTCAGAGGGTCCTGCTGTGCCCAGGGTGAGAGAATTGGAGCTCAAAGACATGCAGAAAACCGACAGCATGGAAGAACTTTAAGGTTGTTGCAAACTTCTTCCCAGCTCTGCCTAAGGCTGCATTCCTGACTACCAGGTTTGTTTCTGCCCTCACACTTATCCATTTCTCTGTTCCCGGGCCAGCCGTCCTTCCCTACTTTGTATCCCTCCTGCATGAGTCATCAGAACACCCTAGCTCCGTGACAGATAAGGTGGATAACTCCCCTTAGGTCCCTGCTCCTACAACTGGGAGAAGAAAGGAATTAAGAGATAGGGCTCAAGCAGAGGCTTGAACTCCCACAAGTCACACCCACGCACACGCCATTATCAATTGTAAAACCAATTGAGAGAGTGAGTGACCAGAAATATTTTTCACGAAATAGGACAGAAAATATCAGCATATATACCATACAGTAAGCAAAGTATTATTATGTTAAACTTTTATTTCAGTTACCTGTACGTGTTCATGTCTGTCCGTGTCTTTGTATACATGTGTGTAAACTGGGCTGTGATATAAATGTACTTCTTTTTGTTCTCATTTGAAATAGAAGGCCCCTTTTAAGGGTCCCTTTTGACTAGAATGGTCCCTTCAAACTAGGAAGCCTGATTCAGTAACCCTCCCAGATCTGTAGCACTGGGATCAAAAATGGCAGAGTAGTTATGGAGGCTTTGATTTTATTGGGTTGGTCTACAGTTGTGTTTTGTTTTGCTTTGTTTTTTTTCCCCAATAAGAAAATAGATTGTGTCCTCATCAGTAAATAAGTATGCTAAAGAAATATAGGATCTACCATCAATCTCCCTGGAAGATGAGAGGTCTTCCAGGTAAAACAGAACACAGTGTAAATTGAACCCAGTGACTGGTGTTTGAAGGATGCTTTGGACTCCATGACCCACTCCTCCTCAGCTCAGTCGGCTACTTTTGTGCACAGTGTCTCATACATGGAGACTAGGCCTGCTTACAAAGACCCGAAGAGAGGAGGGAAACAGCTGGGGAGGGGTGAGGAGGGGGGTTGCTCTCCCAGCACCCACATATGCAGGAGCTCATATACTTACATAAGAGCACACCCGGAAGCCAGCAGATGTAAGACACATCTACAGAGCCATACTCTGTCAGGGTTCTACGGGCCGATGGAAGTATGTGCAGGTCCACGACAGAGCAGGCCTGGGAAAAAAGCCCTCCAACACCTGTTTTTCACTCTGATCCTCCTTGGCACAGAATAGGTCACTTCATTCTCCTCCTCACCAAGGCAGTTCATGAGTTTACATTGAGAACTATAATTGCCAAGAGGATTAGACACCCCAAACTTCGGTCAGTATAGATTCTCCCATTTGAAAACATAAATAGGCAACTTTTATAGTCGAAGGGCTTAGCAAATATGACACCGCTGCAAGAAGAGCTAGTCAGGGTTTCCTATTTGCAGGTTCCACAGGCAGTCACAGCCCCAAGTGCTCCTGGGAGAGTCCAGCCCTCACTCCCCCTTCAGAGTTCTCCGCTCACCGCACTCCGATGATTACATCAGTTCCTCAGATGAGGAAACACATCAGCTTGGGTTAAGCTACCAGAAGCATTGTCCTACACTGTGACCACACCCAAAGCACTCTGGCTATCTTCCCAGGCTTCCAAATCACAACCATACGTGTATAGTAATCACGACCATTACTACCAAATGATGGTTTACTCTCAATCACTATTAGTGAAATTTCTATCACAACACCCAGAGGGGCATCATCATTCAAAATTCTGGAAATACTTTACCTTTATCACCATATATGAACACAAAGCTCCCCATACACACACCAGTGTTCAGCATCTTCTTTTCATTCTAGTTAGCCTTGAGCAGGGGTTGATACTAAGGTGACTATTTGCTTTTAATATTATTTAGTTGCAGGCACCTAGGTGGCTCAGTGGGTTAAAGCCTCTGCCTTCACCTCAGATCATGATCCCAGCCAGGGTCCTGAGATCGGGCTCTCTGCTCGCCAGGGAGCCTGCTTCCTCCTCTCTCTTTGCCTGCCTCTCTGCTTACTTGTGATCTCTGTCAAACAAATAAACACAATCTCTAAAAATATATTATTTAGTTGCTATTCTAGTTCATTCTCCATGTTAGTAATGTATTAATAATTTGAGCATGTGCCCTATGACAGTTTTGCAACTGGAATAATTTTTAAATTAAAAAAACACACACACACACGCACTATAAACAAAGCAAATGTTTTCAAGTTGCTTTCCAAGGCTCAGTGCGATTAGTCACAGGCTTATGAATGCAACTCCTTTATCCTTCTATTGAACATGAGTCATGTACGCTTTGTGGCCATCATTTCAAGAATAAATACATTGCACCTCCCTTTGTGTGTCTTCAGTATGGACAAAGTCTCCTGCTTCAGGAATTTTGATTATTAATATGTTACCCATAACTTTCAAATCAAAGCTCTAGACACAGTTTCTGAAATTAAATTTGGTCTGATTTTATGATTTTTTACAAAATGTCTATCCAATCAGACATTGGTCATCCCTGCACATATAATTCAATGTTAAAATAAAATAGAAATGTAAAAGGAAGTAATTCCGGCCCTCTGACAAAATTTCAAATTCATTTTAAGTTACCAAACCACGTTTAAATAAGAGTCCTGGGGAAATTCACGGTCTCTGACCCCTCCCCCCATTTCACTCCATCACTCTGCACTGCCCCCAACGAGCAGGATTCTCCAACTTTACAATGAAAACAACAGTGCATACATACACATCACTGAACTGAATGTGGGCTAGCACGCACACATGTGCCCTTGTTAACCCCTGTTCAGCCAGTGACTCGATTTCTGTGATGTGTGTATTTTTACTGTATTCCTGCTTGGAGTCATTCCGTCACTATTCATCAGTTCCTGGGATTTCTCAGTTCTTTTATTGATTTGTGCAGACAATAGGTCAGAATATTTAAGACTGCTGTTATCTCAAAAAAAGAGACATATGGTCCAGGAAAGAAGCAGGCATCCCTCTGCAGGAGTGAAGGCATTGACTGAAGGCACACCCAGGGCACCTTGTCCTGAGCGCTGGGTCAGGCCCCGTGCAGCTGTCAGTTAGAGGAGGGAGATTCCAGTGATCATCACCGTCACAGCTACAGTTCTTGAATATTTACTGTGTTCAGTATTCACTAGTGCTCTCTGCACGATCTCACAGAACACTCAGAAGAGCCCCAACAGAGCCTTTATTAGCCCTGTGGCCCAGACGAGGACAGGGACTTGGAGAAGTCACTTAGAAGGGTTAGAGCACAGATCTGAACTCTTCCGAGGCCAGGGATGGCGCTCTGGGACTTCAGCCTGGCCCTGGACCAAACATAATGCCCACGAAGCCTTCACACCTTCTGACTTTCATTCCCGCCTGAGCCCCTGCGTCAGTTTTTACATCTCCACCTGTTTCTGAGTTCAAAAACTAAGAAAATATCTGTAGTGTGGTGGGCAGTGAGGAGGCATCTTTTCATGTGCTCCTTTAAACAATTCTCATAACTAATGCAATTTACCATTCCTGACTCCTCACACTTTCCCCCTCAACATGTGATTTTTTGATTATTTATTATTATCATAATTAACATTTATTGGACACATGACGGTGCAAAATATGGAGGACGACAGACTCCCCCACCCTTTTGGCTTATAATCCAAATATTTAGATTGTAAACACAATGTTTTTGGCAGGTTAATTCTGTGTGAAGAAATAGAGCATTTGCAGGAAATGTCAGATGCTTATTTTATGATCAGTGTAAGGAGTAATTTACCCCACACAAAGATCTGGACTTGGCAAGCAAGCCCTGTCTACCTACCCACATGTGAGGCAGGCAGGAACAATGCTGCTTTCTTGCCACAGTTTTTAGGAAATAGATTTTTAACCCTCAATAAAATGCAGCAGCAGGGAGGGGGCAGGGTAGAGGATTACTGATGGCCGGTGCCGCTGCTGAGCCAGAGGCATTAATGGAAGGCTCTGCTTACCCGTCCTCATAGGAAGGAATAAATCCAGGCCAACTCTTTGGTACTGAAGAGATGCATAAAAAGTGACAAAATTTGCCCACTTCTGCAAAGGCCTGTCTTGCAATCTGCAGGGTGAGACTGGCAGGACATGACACACATAACTCGCCCCACCATGCTGGCTTCCAAATCCCCTTCCAAGGGACAGACGGAGGTCCACAGATGCAATGTTCTCCATTTAAGAAACTGCCAATCTCACGTGACCAGATGAGGACGACTGTAAGATGGATGGAACACTAAATACCCAACCTCGCGTTTTTACGTCACAGCACCCAACTACCAAAAATATGGATCTCGTGAAGGCCGGAGAAATTCCAACGCTGGGGTGACACTGCAGAATGATGGCGCATTTGCACTGAAAGGAGACCCTGCACTTCCACAGTTCAGAAAATGGGAAGGTTTTTTGTTCATGACTGATGAGCTGGCATGAGTGTGAAATCTACATGAACTACAGAACAGATAGGAATTCTAGTCCAGTACCTTCATTCTATAGTGAAGGGTGAGATCTTGGGTATTGCCCAGGTTCACACAGTTGGTAAGTAGCAAAGATGGGAATGAATACAGATTCTCTTGGTCATTTGATCCAGAGCTTGTGCCAAAATGCCATGCTGTCCATGCTTTTGAAACCCATAACACAGATGTAGGCAGGACTGAATACGTACTCTGGAGTCCTCCCCAGGTTCCAAAGCATCTGAGCATCTCCACAAAGTTGGTGAACCCAGAGGTGAGATCTCCCAAACCATTCACCATGGACAGTCCCACACAGATGCCAAGTTAGCTCAACAGAAGGCCTCCGCAGGGCTTATATTCACCTGCAGGTAAATCTCCCAGCCAGGGTCCAATCCTGTTGGTCAGAACCTATATCCTACTGGTTGGTAGATATTTTGAAGATCACCCCTGCGAGCTGGGAGATCCTGAAGGTAGGAGAGCATCACTGACCTATAATTGTAGGAGGCAACATGGCAGCTTGCCAAGTGCAGATCATTCAAGTAATTTGGGGGGGTGGGGTGGGGAATGTTAACATTACTCTGAAAAAAAGCAGTAGAACCACCCCTTTTAGTGGTCCTAATTTTCTTTTTGCTCTAACTTCTGGCTGCATGAGAACAAGAAATCTAACAATGGTAACATTCTTACTGCTTTCATTACAGTCTCAACTACCAAACCACTATTGGAAAGTACATTACAGTCATTAAAAGGGCACGCTGTCACCACACTGTCACCCTGTTCCGGCACCTTGTTTACTGCACTAACTGAAATTATAAAAAGAGAGGGGTCCACTGGGTTGATCCATACCTGATCTAGAATTCCATTATTATAAACCAGTTGCTCAATTGAAAAAAAAAAAAAAAAAACTTTCAATCTCTCAGCCTATTGGTGAAATAATGAACTCCCACTGCTCTGTAATAAATCTTTATGTGTCAATTGGATTATAAGAGAGCTTGGAATTTTGCCCCTTGGCATCTAGCATGGTACATGGAACTTACGCTTTCTCCTCACTCCACCATAGGAAAACCTAGTGCTGTTTAAGGCTTCAAAAATACTTAGCGTTGAATTACACACATTCTATAATGCACACAAATGTATTGTTTCTAATATTTGAGTAGTGCCATGCTTCTTTTGAGATACGTGGCATCACGAATGATCAGAGGTTGCTCCTTAAGAGAACAAAGAGGTAGAACAGAAATTAGATAGAAAACAGTCCCCATAACAGGACCCTTCCTAACCATGGCTGCTAAGCATGCCATTCTTGATGAATCTGTCTGGATTATCACAACTGTCACTTAACTTCTGCTTTATCATAACTAAAACAAATAAAAACAAACAAACAAAAAACTGTAGTGTGATAATCAAAGGGCCAAAATTTTTTTAATTAGCCTTTCAGAACATGCCCACAATATTGGCAAGTGCCTCTAAGAGCAGGAGCCTTTAGGGATGATGCCACACTTTGCATTAGGAAAGGTTATTTTCTGCTGTGACACAGTGTTTGTGATGTGACATTTAGATGATTTTTAAGAAATGGCTACTACATAAATTTAGCAATCTATGACACTTGTAACATGTCTTATGCTTTGAACATAAAGTTCTCTTCTCCCCTGGTGTTTCATTTTTTTGTTTGTTTTTTAATGGCATGTTATAAGTGATTATTTTCAGTTGATTAATAAATGTAATGTCTTCTTTTTACATTGCATAGAAAGCAAAGGATAACCTGCCCCTTCTGAGTCAGGCACTATATGATCCTGGGGGAGGATGGAGAACACTTCTCAAGGCTGAAATATATAACTTTTCTGAAGGGGGGGCCTCGCCCTTTTATATATCACAGCCTGCTCTGATACAAAGGTCATAAACCCAGGGGGCGCCTGGTGCCTCAATCAGGTAAGTGTCTTGACTCTTGATTTTAGCTCTGGTCATGACCTCCAGCCATGGGACTGAATGGTGGATTGGGCATGGGGCTTGCTTAAAATTCTCTATCTCTCCCTCTGCCTCTTCCCTCAACTGTGTGCACACATGCACACACACTCTCCCTTTCTTTCTCTCCTCTCACTTGAAAGTAAATAAATATTTTCAAAAAGCAAATATATATATATATATCACACTACAGTTTTTTGTTTGTTTGTATATATATATATAAAGAAGGCCAAAGTTGGTGGCATCGCAATTCCAGACTTCAAGCTCTATTACAAAGCTGTCATCATCAAGACAGCATGGTACTGGCACAAAAACGGACACATAGATTAATGGAACAGAATGGAGAGCCCAGAAATAGACACTCAACTCTATGGTCAACTAATCTTCAACAAAGCAGGAAAGAATGTCCAATGAAATAAAGACAGTCTCTTCAACAAACGTTGTTGGGAAAATTGGACAGCTACATGCAGAAAAATGAAACTGGACCACTTCCTTACACCACACACGAAAATAGACTCAAAATGGATGAAGGACTTCAGTGTGAGAAAGGAATCCATCAAAATCCTTGAGGAGAACACAGGCAGCAACCTCTTCAACCTCAGCCACAGCAACATCTTCCTAGGAACATCGCCAAAGGCAAGGGAAGCAAGGGCAAAAATGAACTATTGGGATTTCATCAATATCAAAAGCTTTTGCACAGCAAAGGAAACAGTCAACAAAACCAAAAGACAACTGACAGAATGGGAGAAGATATTTACAAACGACATATCAGATAAAGGTCTAGTATCCAAAATCTATAAAGAAACTTAGCAAACTCAACACCCAAAGAACAAATAATCCAATCAAGAAATGTACAGAGGACATGGACAGACATTTCTGCAAAGAAGACATCCAGATGGCCAACAGACATATGAAAAAGTGATCCACATCACTCAGCATCAGGGAAATACAAATCAAAACCACAATAAGATACCACCTCACACCAGTTAGAATAGCTAAAATTAACAAGTCAGGAAATGACAGATGCTGGCGAGGATGCAGAGAAAGGGGAACCCTCCTACACTGTTGGTGGGAATGCAAGCTGGTGCAACCACTCTGGAAAACAGCATGGAGGTTCCTCAAAAAGTTGAAAATAGAGCTAACCCCTGACCCCAGCAATTGCACTACTGGGTATGTACCCTAAAGATACAAATGTTGTGATCCGAAGGGGCTCGTGCACCCAAATGTTTATAGCAGCAATGTCCACAATAGCCAAACTATG